>NC_068361.1:85547097-85847097 GCF_020536995.1 Dreissena polymorpha | reverse complement strand
ACGCAGTTGCAAGCATGCATTATTTCGAAACCAGAAGTATACATGAACTATGTGACAGTTATTACGTCGTAAAAGTCATATCAGAAATAAAGCCATCAGAATGAAGGAATTATTATGCACAGAAGCTTTAATATATCATTTTAAAGAAAGAGAGATAAGTTTGAAAAAATAACGCATTCGCTAAATATTGACAATATGCATTTGGCGATAAGTATTCTGTAAAAGTTTAACGAAAAGTGCACACACAATGTAGAAAGAGCTGCACACAGAGCCTTTGGTAGGTACAAATTTAACAAATAAATATAACCATTCAAACATAACAGAACATAATTATTTCACTTAAGGCAGTAGGGACCTAATGAGATCGATAATATTCGGGCGATAACGCCGTATTCGGAAACCGTTCGGCAACGATACGTCAAAGTCCGGAAATAATACTTAAAACACGAAATAAATAAATGTGTATTTATTGAAGAACTATAAACACGAAATAAATGTGTATGTTTTTATTTTAGAACCAAAGTGTTCATCTTATTTAGATGTATTTACTTTCAGAGCAAAATACAATTATTGAAAGACAAACGCCAAAAAGTTTTTATTATTTTATTTTTAAGGTTTGGCATTTAAATGTCAAGGCTGGGATCATTTGTGTTATACAGATTTCCCCGATGACGGCGGGAAATTTAAGTACATAATGTCTATCCCCCTGGCAAATGGGAAGTATATTCATCGAAACTATGCCGATAAACATAATGTGTACAGTCAATTACGCTGGATCCTGTCGTCTGGGCCTAACTTTGGAGACCACTTGACAGACTGACAGTGTTCCGCACGCTTCAAAGTCCCAGCCATGACGATGAAGTGGAAGGTTGCAGAACTCGACAACACTGGAATATAACACAAATATGGCAAGCATCGCGTTACAATAAGTAAATAAGCGGTAGGAGATGTAAAATGTAGAATTGTGTAAACCAGCGACTTACTCGAATACGCGACCAGCTCGAGAAAGATCGATTATGCACGAGGGCAATGGTTTTAAATAGTAGACGAGTCTAAGTGTTACCATAGACTGGGTGGAATGGTTATGATATAGGGGTATTGTGTTTTGCGTTCCCTAATGGAAATGGCCTTTGCGTTGAATAAGATGAGCGAATAAACATTATTTATTCAACGACAAACGCCAAAAAGTTTTAATACACAATTTGTTATTTTAAAATTTGGCATTAAGATAGCAAGGCTGGGATCATTTGTATTACAGATGTTCTCTCGAGAACGGCGGGAAATTTAAATACATTATGTCTATCCCCCCTGACAAATAGGAAGTGTCTTCATCGAAGCTATGCCAAACAGCGGTTATGAACACACGCCAACCTTGACAAGCAGTAACGATGAGCTAAAATCGGTCTGGGGAAACGAAACTTTGCTTAAATAAAAAGCTATAAATAGTCATGGAAAGTGTTTTCAACATGATATCGTATCCTGACTCGAACTGATGCGCAAAATAGGATTTGAAAAGGACATGTGGTTCAAGAACGTCAAGTGTATTTAATAATGCAGCCTCCAACATCTAAGAAAAGTGACGCTATTCGAGAATTAATATGATGAAGATATTTATTTTCTGATTTAATACTATCAGCGTAGCGCTAACTTATGCGCGGTAGGATTGAGGAGACAACATTGATCGCTTCAGGTAAAAGCTATTGTAAGTAGCCAACTATTGATAATGGTTAGACATATCTAATATAGATCCGAATTCTTCACCATAACGATAGATCATCAACAGCTCAATTTTGTTGATTAAAGGGCAATAGAGAATGTATGAATTATTTCAAATGTTTCATGTGCTTTCCGACTTTAAAAAATATCCACACGCTCCTTTCGCGACCTTAAATACCCGATAAATATAAAGAATAAGATTATCAGATGCTCGATCGTTAACTTTTCAAACAGATTTTAAATGCAAGAAGTAATACCACGGTGACCAAATGGTTTTAATTTTAACACAACAGTAAGTTATTTAAAGGTTACGGCTTTACATATGCGTGTCTACCAGTAACTTGTACAATACATCCAAAAAATGAAATTCAGTCTTTAAACCTTGACATTGGGTTACTATTAGCCCCTGTTTTATTTAATATTTTATATATGTGCAAACACAACGGCACTGATAGCCAACTATTAACTACCTTTGTTCTTCCGGGATTTTAAGTACCGGTTCCAAAAGAGATCAACCAAAAACCTATTAATTGTCTTTATTGAAAACTTTATCAACATTCTTCTTTTCACCATAAGCCAACGGGAAATCGTTTCATCACAACAATTTGAAAACCGAAACTGCGTATATATCAAGAACCTGATATTTATTATTTTACCTCCGACATTGATATCCGGGCTTTTCACTATTAGCCAATTGGCAACCATAATTTTGAAAATACAAAAGCACATTAAGTGCACCATCAAACAACAATGTACCGAACATATACCATTATGACCATCTTTTTATATAAAGATTACGACCATATAATATTATTTACTTATAATCAAATTTGTCAACGGGCCTTTTAAACATAAGCCCATAGACTATCGTTTAAATACCATTAGTTCCAAATGCCCGAAGACGTACTTTAATGATATAAAAAACGAATGTTTACCAATATAACCACCGTGTGTTATATTTAATTGTCTTATAAATGTGTGTATTATTCACAAGGGAAACGGTTTTAAATAGTGGTCGAGTCTAAGTGTTACCGTAGACTGGGTAGAATGGGTTATGCCATAGGAGTTTTGGGTTTTGGCGTCCCCTAATGGAAATATCCTTTGCATTGAATAAGAATCTTTAACGAATAAAAATTTATTTATTTTAAAATATAATATATTATAAATAGCTACAATTCCTTAGGTTCCTTTATTATTGCTATTCAAAAGTATCAAAATGTGTGCATACTTGGTCTTACTGAGAAGTATGATGTTTATTTGGTTCTTTTTTTAAATAAGACGGATATTTGAGTATAAAGTGAAATTCATTTTTTAAATCGTAATGATTGCATAAATCGCACTTTCTTTCATCTCAAATAATGCTATAATGTATACCACTTTTAATCAACAAATAATGTGATGATAGGCATATTTAAGCAATCATGTTTCTAGGTTTGTATTGTCGATTCCATCTAAATACAAAGACCTTTCAAATACAGGTTTAATTTCTTTATAAAGTAGTAATGAAGTTGGTGTCTCAACATCAAGGCTCCTCTCAGATACAAACTTATCTCCGAGTTTAGTCTTTAACAAATGGATAAAGCTTTTAGTTATAACTGACTCAGGAAAAACATTCATTTGTAAATCTTGTTTGGTTGAAAATTTGGAGGCCCACTTAACAGCGTTATTTTGTATTTTAAATGATAATATTTGATGTATTTCAAAAAAGTATTTAACAATTTTTAGGTATCTACCGGTGTATAAAGGTAATCAACACACTTCAGCATAAAGTGACATGGAATTTGTTGACAGTTTTATATTTAACAGTCTTTTACAGAACTTTTTGTGAATACGTTCAATATTAGGTGCCGCAATAAATCCCATACATCGCAATTATAATAAAGGATTGACAAGACATATACATGAAACAACTTGAACAAAACATTTATCGACACTTCCATATCGTTTGTAATACAAAAAGGAGATATCATCGCCCTTAGAGAAAATGAAAGCATTATCCGCAAATAGGATGAACTAAATAGACAATTGATCTAACGTTATTCCGGCCTTTATTCCGTTATATAAATTAAATTCTGTATCTTTAATGAAAGGCAAAAACAATATCGTCTATTTTATTTCTCCTTGTAATAAACCGACATTGGTCGAAAGTGAGCTTATGTGTTTTAAAAATATTCATCATTAGCAATAGATGGTGCTAATTGTTATGTAAAAATTTCAATATAATCGAACGCCAAAAGTACTATGAGTTCCGCACAGATGAGTGTGACAGATGGACGCATGAACGCTCGGAATGACGCCTACCATTTCTGTATCTTTACGCCTGTCGAAGGGAGATAACAACGGGTGAGCAAACACCGGCATGCATACATAAAGGCAGAACATTTAAGGCAGAAGTGAATTACCACATCAGCAGACAGTGAAGAAGTTCAAAAGAAATAAAATAAGTTATAAAAAGGTTTATTCAACGTGGAATTAAAAACTCATATGCATGCACATATGTACCTTCATATATATATTATCATGTTTTAATTAATGTTGAAAATTAGTAAAACATGGAATATTCATGAAATAATATATTTCCGATTTAAATCGTTTAGCTCACCCTATGTTGCTTGAGCTGTTGTCCGCCACATAGTAACAGCATCACTTAAGAAGCGTATACTGTTATGTTTTTGTAGAAGTAAGACCAGGAATATCAACCCATGCCAGAATCCATATCCTAATTATATTATATGTGGTATCAGGATACTTCTCAGCTTACCGTATATATCGGCAATATGGGCAGAAAAATGCAGGTTTATTTATATAATTTTCTAACAAAAATAATAAATAAATAATACTTATTTAAAACCGTAAATGCAATCATATTGCTTTAAATCTTTAAATGAATTATTATCAATGTTATTTTCAAAATCCACAAGAAAATGACTGGTAAAGTACTAGCGGTTTCGCAAAATTACAATATTCAATATCGGGTGACGGCTTCTATCAGCATAGATTATATATTTAAAGGTACCGTCAACCACGACGACGAAGAAAAGAAAAGTTGTAAAATACCGTATTTTTTTTCAATTATAAGTTTATATTGATTAAATATCACGACTGGTATATTACATTACTTGAAAAAGGTCATATTTTCAGTATATTCGGTAATACCATTTCACGATGTGAATTCGAAAGTACATCGCGAAAATAGGTGACATAAGTATATACACACTATAAATAACGCAAATCGATTGATCATTTTATATATAAAATATATACAATTCAATACGAATGCACAATTTGCATTCCTTGGTTTACCACGTGATGATGATGATAAATCTACTGGCGTTAACTGGTAGTTACCTGGTACCGGTACCCAGTAACATTTATTACCGAATATACTGAAAATATGAAAATATGAAAACATAACAACTGTTTTCAAGTAATGTAATATACCAGGCGTGATATTTTAATCAATGCAAACTTATATTTGTACACAATACGGTATTTTACAACTTTTCTTTTCTTCGTAGTGGTGGTGCCTTTAATGCAGTGTGTTGTAAAAACTTAAAAAGCGTTGAGCAAGTCCTAGATGTTGTTATTTTTGAGCCAATTTTATATACAGCTTTTCTCTTAATATCATCATGTAATGAAGAGTTGGAGGAGAATATCCTTATATTTTCATATTTTTTGGAGCACCCTTATATTAATGTATCAGTTTATATGAAAATTAATAAAATACATTTTTTTAATCAGATATGTATGATGATTGTTTATTGTATTGTTAACAGAGACACAACACCAGTTCGATGACTAATTGTTTATATATTGATATACAATTTTATTTTGACAAATAAACAAATAGTGGTTCCTTTGGGATAGCAACACTTGTATTGTAGCATTTTACATTGTTCTATCCTTCAAGATCTCTTCCGATATATACAATTAATTAAAAAATATGCCAAAAACATTCATAACAAATAACGGAAACGTCTACATTACAAATGCTTTTTGGATACATCAGCAAAAAATGTCAACACATATTTTATATCAAAAGATGACACGTTACCTGTTCATATAGTTAAAACATCCGTTCGCCATTACATAATAAGCTATAAAAAGTTTACATGAAACGCATATTTACAATTATAAGAAAACAAATCTTCTTTGGAACAAAGGGTTACATTTTTCAATGAAATTAAGTAGACAGTAAATAAAACTAGTTTATTCTATATCTAATAAATTCATCCAATCGGCATTCTTCATATGTACCACGTGACCGTCCAATATATTCCGGTATTGGATCCAAAAAAGTCTGTATTTTTTCCATATTGGACAGTTGAGTACAAGTGCACTAAGCAATTGTTTTATAACGATAAAAGCCGTTACCGAGAAAAAGTATCCGAATGTACTATAATCGATTCACACAGGCGATATTTTGCTTGTATGTCTCTTTATAATACTTTCCTATTGAAAATATGAGAGGAAATAAAAAAACGAATCGAGAATGTGATATTTAATTAATTTTTATTGTTAGAAATTTAAAAAAAATGCAAAAGCAAGTGATATTGTTATTGCTAGAAATTGAAAACAAATATGCAACAGCAGAACAAAAAATCAATTTAATTTAACCTCAATGACAACTTTAATCCAATGCTAGCCTAATAACAACTAAGTTACATGATATGCATTTCCATTTTCCATTTTCTGTTCTTCCATCCATTTATCGAAATGTATTTTAAACCACAGTATTTGTTGATAGCGTTTGTACACATGCTCACCATTCTGACCCAAAGGCCAAAACACAATTTACGAATTCGTAATCCTGTCGGAGCGAGTTGTTTTATTCCTATCGAAGTTAACAATTATGCATGACAAACACACAATCCGAAATACGTTTTGCCTTTTGGATTCGTTCAATGCTATCAAAATGGTATAATTTGCTACTAGATTTATTAAACACTACCACCTCCATATTTTTGTCCCTAAAATGCAGAGTCTTGCTTATACTAGTATGTTTCGTCAGAGAAATGACGTCACACGAGATACGTCATTAAGTGCGTAATTAATGAATGAAAATAAAAATACGGAAAGCTGGTTTAGTAATGAGGATATAGAATAAAAAGTTTATTAGACGTTTAAACTGTACAATACGTGATATATTTGGACTCGCACACAGTTTGAAGTCATATTGGACTCGCCTAACGGCTCGTCCAATATGACTTCAAACTGTGTGCTCGTCCAAATATATCTCCGTATCGTACAGTGAAACGTCTAATAACCTATAATTCTTATACATAATCATTGAAATGTTTATCATAATACAATTATTTATAAGCACATGCTGCTTAGTCAATACAGTAAATATCACAATACATCACAATGCATCACAATTCATCACAATATATCACAATACAGCATAATATAGCCCAAAACATTACAATATATCACAATATATCAAAATATATAACAATACATAAGAATGCATAAGAATACATCACAATTTATCACTATGCATCACATTACAACACAATACATCACATTATATCATAATATATCACAATACATTACACTATATCACACTATATCACACTATATCACAATATATCACAATCCATCACAACATATTACAATACAGCACAGTATATCACTATACATCACTATACATCACAATATATCACTATACGTCACAATATATCATAATACAGCACAGTATATCACTCTATATCGCAATATATCACAATACATCACAATATATCACAATACATAACTATACATCACAATATATCACAATACAGCACAGTATATCACTACATATCACAATATATCACAATACATCACAATACATCACAATAATCACACAATCTTATCGACGAAACTAACTGTATTATATATCCAATGAAAACATTTCTTTGATAATACCATATATTCTGCCAGTGTATGTGTGTCTCGTCATTCGATTACATAGCAAACAGAAGAATATTAGACGCCACGTGATGGTAGATCTAAGACACCTTTATCAGAGCAGCACACATAGAGTATTCGTCCTTCTGCCACAGTATGAAAGGCAAAAATACAAATATCAGTAACAAAAAAACAATCATTCATTCGAAATTATCGGATTTTATGATAGTATGGAATGTTTGTTAGCAAAGGAAGCCGATTTTGAACCGAAAGAAAATTAGTTTGAAACAACTTGAACAATTATAGTTTATCTAAACAATTACATTTTATCGTTACAGATGCATACACATTACGAATAAGCTATTGCATACCAATACGAAATCGAATTTTAACATTATTTTACACTATTTGAGAAGGTGAATGTAATTTACATGTGTGCCCTTAAAACATAAAGTTTGCATTTTGATAGTGAATTCAATACACGTGAATTATCAAGACATAATTCCAATGTTTGACCTACATCGAGTCTTGTTAAACATCCAAATCCGTGCCGATCAAACCCATGAGCATTTATATCGGTCCCATATTTATTTAGCTTATACAAAATATCTCCTGGGCACACCCCGTCACTTTGTGGCTGTATTTATGCGCTATTAATTACAACACAGAACTAACAAATGCGATGCAAATTTATAAACACAGTCATCAACTAGTTTTTTCTTCTTGGCATTTTAGTAAAGTAAACATGCAGGTTGTTGCTACTTGTGTTTACATTAATATGCCGATTACACGCTATACAACATGCGTGTAGTTTATTGTGTTTTTAAATTGTTGGTAATGGTTAAAATATTTAATCCCCTCTATAGCAAATCCTGTATTTAACATTTGACATAATTACTATTATCCAATCATTTGTGAATGTTTATATATAATATATTTAAAGATCATTTGCTTTCCTTAGCGCCATAGTTAATGAACTGCATTATCAAATCGTTTACTATAAGAAAGGTCGAATCATAAACATAGTATAAAAAGGATTACCTGGGACTAGTCCGTGTTTGCATATTATGTGTGATTGTTGTTGTTTGTGTTCTGTTGAAGGTCACGATTTTCATATTTGCATCACACAGATCTTTGTACTGGTCAATATATGTATTTGGAATATGAAGTATCACATTTGACATATCACGCAAAATCATTTCTGATCGTAAAAGTGGCATTCTCCAACCCCCTAAGTTGTCTTCTTGTGATATTAATACAAAATTCATCACTTCACAATGTACTGGATGATTAAATAAAGACAGCTTGATCAGCAATTCGCATAGCCACTCCATCGAACATTCGCCTGTCTGCAAACTAACACAATGCAATGTCGATATAGGCATGAGATCACATTGGCCGACATATGTACCCCATAAATTAAGCCTTTGTAATTTCTTGAGAGTATGTAAAATTTCTGATGCTTGTGAAAAAAAGTAAGAGGATCTAAAGGTAAGAATCCCTATACTTGAATCACGAAGTATTTCGAACAGCTCTTTATTGATATTATCCACTTCCATCTCGATATTTGACATATCATAAGACAGTATTTCAGATCGAAAGTCAGATGCTCGTGTTTCTAAAGCTGCAATACAGGGTTTATTATTCGACTGCAATACAGCCTGAATAAGCTCACATGTTACAGGACGATGAATCGAGGACAGCATAATCAACAAGCTGCACAGCCATTCATATGAACATTCGACTTTCTGCAGGCTAATACGTTGCAGCGAAGCAGGAAGTTGGAAATCACAACGGCTTATATAGGTCCCACTTAAATAAAGCTTTTCTAATTTGCTCAATGTGGGAAATTTGTCCGATGCTTGTGACACACACTCACACGTTAGAAGATGCAGGATCCCTATACTTGTGTAACGAACTATTTCAAACAGTTCTACACTGACAGTGTGCACCGTTATCCAGATATTGGACATATCACAAGAAAGTAGTTTAGACCGCAAGTCAGTTACTTGTGTTTCTAAAGCTGCATCACAGAGTTTATTACTTGACTGTACTACAACATTCACTAACTCACATGTTACAGGACGATGCAACGAAGATAGTGTTATCAACAAGCTGCATATCCACTCAGATGAACACGTGACTAGCAGAAGGGTTATAACGTTTAAAGAAGCAGGTAACTGAAAATCACAACGGATCATATAAGTCCCTCTTATACAAAGCTGTCTTAATTTGTGGAGTGTGGGTATGATGTCTGATGCCTGAGAAACACAATCAGACGTGTGTAGATCTAGAATTCCTATACTTGTGTCACGAACTAATTCAAACAGTTCCATACTGACAGTATGTATTGACATTGTGATATTGGACATATCACAAGAGAGCATTTCAGATCGCAAGTCAGCAACTGGTGGTTCTGAAGATTCATCACGGGATCTAGTACTTGACTGCAATACAACACTAATTAATATACACGATACAGGACGATGAAGCGCGAAGAGCGTGATGAACAAGCTGCACAACCACTCAGATGAACATTCGACTGAGGCAATGCAAATTTGTTGGAACGTAGGAGGCAGCTTGAAATCACAACGGCTCATAAATATCCCTCCTCTTACATACAACGTGCCTAATTTGGTAAGTTTCGGTGTGATGTCCGATAGTTGTGAAACAGACCCAGACGTGTTCAAGTCGAGGATCCGTACACATGTGTCACGAAGCATTTCAAACAGTTCTATACTGACAGTTTTAAGCAATATGTTAATATTGGACATATCACAAGACAGTAGTTTAGACCGCAAGTCAGCTACTTGTGTTTCTGAAGCTGCACCACAGAGTTCATTACTTGACTGCAATACGACATCCAATAACACACACGTTACAGGACGATGAAGCGAAGACAGTGTTGTCAACAAGCTGCATATCCACTCAGATAAACATTCGACTTTATGCAGGCGAATACATTGCAACGAAGCAGGCAGGCGGATATCACAACGGCTCATATAGGTTCCCCATATATCAAGTGCTGCTATGATGCTAGATGCATGTGGCCCACTCTCAGGCGTTCGAAAGCCCAACATCCCACACGCTGTAGAAAAGCTCTCCTCCTCTAACAGTTCTGAAGCTACATCACAGGAGTTATTACTTGATTGCAATACAATATTCCACATCTCAAACGTTACGTTTGGTTGAAAACACGTCAGCGTGAACATCAAGCTGAATAACCACTCAGAAGAACAGTTGATATTCTTCAAGATTATACATTGTAACGAATCAGGCAGCTGCAAATCAAAACGGCTCATATAGGTTCCCGATAATCCAAGAGTTTTTAATTTGCGGAGTGTGGGTATGATGTCTGATGCTTGTGATACATACTCAGATGTTTGCAGGTCTAGGATCCCTATACTTGTGTCACGAAATATTTCAAACAGTTCATTACTTACAGTGTTCACAAATATTGTGGTATTTGACATATCACAAGACAATAGTTCAGATCGCAAGTCAAATACCTGCGTTTCGGAAGCATCACCACAGTGTTTATTTTTCGACTGCAATACAACATTCCACAGCTCACACTCGACAGGACGATGTAACGAAGACAGCGTGATCAACAAGCTGCACAGCCACTCAGATGAACATTCTACTTTATTCAGACTTACTACTTTTAACGAATCAGGCAGTTGGAAATTGCAACGGCTCATATAGTTTCCCGATAATTCAAGAGTTTCTAATTTGTGGAGTGTGTGTATGATATTCGATGCTTGTAAAACACGCTCAGATGTTTGCAGGTCTAGGATCCCTATACTTGTGTCACGAAGCATTTCGAACAATTCTATACTATCAGCTTCCACTACTATCGTAATATTTGACATATCACAAGACAATATTTCTGATCGAAAGTCAGATACTTGTGTTTTGGAAGCATCACCACATGGTGTATTATTTGATAACACTACAACATTCCACAGCTCACATGTAACAGGATGATTAATTGAGGACAACGTAGTCAACAAGCTGCACAGCGACTCAGATGAACATTCGACTGTCTGAAGGCTAATAACTTGTAACGAAGCAGGCAGCAGGAAATTACAACGGCTCTTATAGGCTCCCCATAAATCAAGCGTTTTTAATTTGATCAATGTAGGCAAAATGTCTGATGCTACTGCCAAATCATTACCTGTTTCGAGCTTCAAACACCCAATACTAGTATCACGCAGTAAGTTATACAGCTCAATACTGCCATTGTTAACGCTAACCGTCATATTGGACATGTCACATTCCAATATATATGATCTCAAAACGGGCACTTCGCAATCAATTACTTTTACCTGTCCCAAATCAATGCGGGTCTCGTGTTTCAGAGCTGACAATTCAACAAAAAAACGTTGAAGAACTCCAAGTAAGCATTCACATTGAAATAAACAGACACTTTGTATCGTGACAGGAACATGAATTTCTTCCTTCAAAGAAGACTCTTTTAATTTCAAAAATGTTAGTTTATACATGGAAGATATTACTTTCGAAACCAATGACGCATCGATATCGTCGATTAACGCCAGTTCTTTTATTTTAGAACCGTGTAGTGCATAACACAGTTCAGGAGTCGCTGGTATCTCAACACGTTCAAGACAATGCGTAGACGCTCGAATGACTGTCAGAATTTCACTCGTTTGCAATGATTTATGTTCTGTAATCAGTGTCCGTATATCCGCTTTATTAATCACTAAGATTGTCTTTAATACACTAGACTCGGTCTCGTTAAGGTACTGATTGAATATGAAGTCATGGTATTGTATACAAATGTCATTTTCATTTCGCCTGCAGGCTTTCGCTTCGATATAACCAGCAATAAGCATGCGCTGAAATGAAGCAAATAAATCTATACATCGCCTGTCGGAAACTGATTCATAATTTACAAATTTCTGTTTATTTTCCTTTTGGCATTTTTCTTTCTGGAATACTAATGATTTAGTATGATAAACACATTCTTTAAGATACACGCTTGGTCCCATGTTTACGTCGTTGAAGAAGTCTGAGCTAATTATGAGTTGTATCGCTTTATTAGCAATCTGAATATTAAGTCCACATAGATAAATAAAAGTCTGACTCATTTCCAACACATTATAATTATATTTTCTCAGGGCACTTGGTAATTCATCCTCCATTAAATGTGCGATATGATAAGCAGCAAGAAATTCCTGCATTGTCTCGTGGAGAAATGATATTTGTGAATTCTGAAATGATTGTGTGGAACTACATTTTTCAGTTAAAATGCCAGCATTTAAGCAAAATTGGAATTGTTCTTCGGATAAAAAAATCATTAATTCCCGTTTGGTAAACACTACAGCTTTTTCCAATGTGAAATGAAACGCAGCCTGGCCAAGCGCATCCAGAATTTCTTTTTGCGGCTCAATATAGCTCGTATTCGATAAACACTGAATCGGGTTCTCCTTTATAAAGTATCCTTGTTTTCCGTTCGCTTTCTTGAAAAGACGATCCAGCAGAATGCAATTAAGTTCGCACAATGAACCACTTAAAGCTTTATCGTCCATCCACAAATTGACTAGCATCGTCTGTAACCAAGGTGACGTGAGAAACTGAAACAACTGGCGTTCGTTAACGTACGTCATAAAATCGGTGTATGTCTTTTGATTGGCGTTCGGCAAACAGCGTAACATATGCTTTGTTAGCTCATCTGAATCAATTATTCCACCTATATCGAGAAGTTTGTCGATGTCTGAGTCCTTCATAAGCTCATCTGTCATTTTCCAGGGTCGGGTTGAAATTAACTCTACACATTTCCTGTGAGACGATACCATTTCTGGTACTGCATGCTTGTTTAAAGGATCAACCCACTCATTCAATCCATCCATAGCAACGATGCACAATTCTTGTGTCATGATACTCTGTAATATATGGTAGAACTCACAACGTTCATCTTCCGCGTATATCATGTCAATAATTTGCATTTTGATCATCTTGTCTACCTCTGTTTGGCCTTGTGAATTTCTTAGATCTATGTAAAACACAAACCCAAACTCTTTCAACGTTTCCACATCACTGAAAGTATAACGATACTCGTACGTGATGTTCGGAGATACTGCTTCGCACCAATCAAGAACAAGTTTAGCAAAACATGTACTTTTCCCGATTCCCGGCTCCCCTTGCATAAACACTCTTCTGTTTAGTATTCTGTCATTAAAAAGTATGTGTTTATATTGTTTAACTGTATTGCCCGTTCGTCTTCGAAGTCCATCGTTTTCAATATGCACTAAAATTGGTGGTACAAATATATCTGCAATGGGTATGCCAAGACCTTCCCACATAGGTGAAATCGACACGGTACTAAGTGCGTTCTTGTAGTGTGCAATTAAATCTCTACGAAATTCTGAAACCGGATAAAAAACTTAATTATTTCAATATCGAGCATATATATAAATTGTATGATATTTTTTAATCATAATTAAAAATAAATTCCTGCTTCTGAGATACGATTGGAAAAGTGGAATATTGATTATGGCCGTGAATATAGTATGCTTTTAAATAACGTTTCATTTGTTTTACCACATAACTATGAATTAAAAAGGAATAATTTTTGTAAATATCTTTAAGATAATTACGCTCAATTTGTTTTGTATATGAGGCAGTTCAAACATTTTAATATGACGATTATTATTATCAAATTATTTTAACAGAACTATATTAAACAACATCATTTTCTGATAAAGAAATAAAACAATTTCTTTGCGCATTCAAAGTTAGTAACGGTATCGTTTAAAGCAATCATTATAACAGGAAATTAACATCACTTTTAAATTATTGGGTATCGAGACAAACTCTATAAACCTTCATTGAAAGCTGATTTTAAAGCAAAGTCAGTGGCAGATGCTTTAAAAGGATTGCCAACCACGACGACGAGGAAAAGAAAAGTTGTAAAATACCATATTTTATACAATTATTAGTTTATATTGATTTAAATATCACGACTGGTATATTGCCTTACTTGAAAAATGTTGTTAAGTTTTCATATTTTCAGTATATATGGTAATAAATTGTACTGGGTATGTCTACCAGGTAACCACCAGTTAACTATACATAACGCCAGTAGATTGATCATCATCGTCACGTGGTAAGCCCAGGAATGCAAATTGTGCATGCATAGTGAATTGTTTATATTATAAATATAAAATGGTCAATCTACTTGCGTTCTTTATAGTGTGTATATCGTTATGCCACATATTTTCGCGATGTACTTTCGATTTCACATCGCGACATTTCATTTCCGAATATACTGAAAATATGAACTTTTTTCAAATAATGTAATATACCAGTCGTGATATTTTAATCAATATAATTTAATAATTGTAAAAAAATACGGTATTTTATAACTTTTCTTTTTTCGTTAATTGTGGTTGACAGTCCTTTTAAAGCAAATGACAGGTACATACTTTTCGTATCATAGATTTCAGCAGTTGAATTAATACCAAATAATATAATAAGGTTTATGAGAACAATGCACATGGTCTACATTGTATGCAATACTTCTTAATGCGTTATATTGAAAATTATAATATGTGTACCATAGGGTGAAGCGCTTTTATCTGGTATATACTAACATTGCTATGAAAGGGATGATGTGCTTACTTTAAACAAAATAATAATAAAAACCAGTATTGATGATATGGTTTAACCTCAGACAAAGACATTAGATGATAATTTTAACACCTAATCATTATTGTTTACATACCATTTAACTAAAAACCTTAAATAACATTTGTTTCATAACTCGTTATATTACGGGCATAAGTCCGCCGCTGCGCAGTGGGCGTTGCCGCTTTTTGTATAGGTTCATACAATTGAGACTAAAAAAATATCTTCCCGCGTCATATATTTTCGCGATGCAAAATCATATACCAATGGAGCTGCATATCAAATGTATTTAGTTGTCTTAAGATAAAATACGACAGGAAAGTCATTATATTGTAGCTGTTCTCTGTGTTCTTGCATTATATGTTTTAACCGCCAAAAAAATGCGACTTGTTGCTCAAATTTGATTTGATATATGTTTCCTGTTTCCCGGCCTTAAGGGAATGAGCCCTAGCTCCAACTGGGGTTACCCCCAGACTGGTTTACCACAAATCGCGATCACTTGTAGCAAACACAACTTTGATAAATATAACCCGCATAAATGTATTTCCTTCAATTTATTCGAGATCTTATTGTTAGTATTATCGTCATAAATAAGGTTAACGCTTGATAAAAAAATGATCTTGAAAACATTGAAGTCGGCATCTGTATCCTCGCGGTATTGCTATTCCTGCGGTTTATCAATTGCGCCCCCACCCCCACCCCCTATTGCCCGTTAATTTTGTAGCACCTATTATCATATTAATATTAAGATGCTGCATTCAACGACTAATGTAACTTAATATCTAACGACCTAGACTTTATGACACCAGGCATTATCTATTAAACTCGCCGCGTCTGAAAACGTTTGGATTGATTGTCGGAGTTGTTTAACAATAAGGTCACTTTACAAGTTGGGCAAAGCGATCGATTACTTTTCGACTGGGTAATTGTTCAAATGTTCAAATATCCGTTGTTCAAACATTAAAATTTCTTTAAACAATGATTGCAGTAACATATGCGTTTATGACTGTTTCTTCAATGTACATCGTAACAGCTATATGTATTAATAGTTTCTTGATAAATACGTTTACATATAACTCATTGTAGACACATAAAACATACATAACGCAGCGGTGTCTTTGACATATTTGGACAGGTAGACCTTGAAATCAGGTATAATACATTTATTACAACCTACGGTCTTTTTTACACAGCAGTATATTTCTTAATTAGACTTTTAAAAAACAGCATAAAAACGTATTTTATACAAAATATTATATATTGTCAACACATTTCGAAAGTGTTTTGCGATTTCAGATATACCAGAAACGTTAGTTGACCTTTAGAAATTCCATTTGATATGCTTGTCACACGTAAATAAGACGTGTAGCCGCACCGACCTATTGCATTGAGAAAAATACGTAGACGCTAATATTATTAAACGTTTGTGAAAATTAGTATTCTTTTAAAATGTATAATATGTCTATATTTTTGTCTATGTAAGCCGTTTGTCCACTTAGCGTTTTGTACGACTGTCTGTTTGATATGTCTGGTCCCTCCCCGTTGAATAGAGATAGGACTCCTGTGAAAATATATGTACATAAACATAGAAACATAAATAATATTACGTTTTATTTATTTTTCAACGTTTGCAGTATTCATTCTTACCTTCCTTTTTGTCGTCATAGAGTTTTTCCAATGTGTCATTCATCGCCTGTTCGGACATTGACAAAGTGTTATGCTTAAGCTGTAAAGAAAAGAGTTTGTCGCTTGAAAAGCCTCTAAAGTTTACCATACAAATAACTATTCAGATTTTTGCCTGCGCATGGTTATATATACTACTAGGTAAAACAGTGTTAATTCGGTCTTTTCGAAACTAAGGGCGAACAAGAGTTGTCTCCCATTCGGATGGGTATCGGGTTAGAAGTAAATAAACCAAACGAAAACACGATCTGCATCTCAGATCTCTGAAATCGTTATATTTACTGTTCATTTCAATTAGAATTTACTTGTACAGTTATTTCTTCATTGATTGATATACTTATAGTTCTAGTTTGTGTACATTATTATTTTAATGCTGTATTGCCCTATAATTTCGCGACCCAGAACGTTTCATCAGTAAAAGTTTAGAAACACTGATAATAGCTTTCTGCTTTTAAAACTGTGCATGTAGCATAATGCAATTGATACCCAACATTTATTACGTTTCTAAAAGGTATTTAATTGATTCATACACCTCATTAATGTGGGTTTATTTTAAATATTGATTGATATTCTTCTGTCACTGTCACACTTGACTATCAGTTTCATTATTTATACACATTTCTTATTGTTTAGTTTTACTCATTTTGGAAATGAAGATACATATATCAATCTATACTTGTATGGACTGTGATATATGTCATTTGTAAGTATATTTGACTGTTACATGTGACTGTACATATCACTCAAGTAACAAAAACACAATGAAAAGATACAACTCATTCAAAATTACACAACGTTTTATTTATCAATACAGTACTAGTAATGAAGAGTTATTTTCATTTTGTTGCATCAAATAATTTGTTTACTTTGCCATTGAAACTCATCAACAGGTCTTAACTTTCTTTTACTCCCTGTCTCAATCTTACCAGTGTTCAGTTTTTCAGTACACAACTTGTCGGCACAAAATTCAATCAATGTAAAAAAAGCACATTAAAATAACGAAAGTTGGCAAGCCAGTATAAAACATTATTTTATCGTCTGAGGCATTAATGTCTTCGACGGTTATTTCTGGTCTTTGGATATTTGTGGAGATTTCATGCTTGTCAAGAGATGCCTGTATGAAATAATATTGCTACATACATGTATAAATATGTATGATCTGAGAGTCTTCATATAACATACATTTAACTGTTTTTTTTTTTTGCATACTTTTCTTATGCAAAGATTTTGTAAAAAAAGCGTGGTCTATAATTAATTTTGATTGCATATATTATACATGTTATAATCTTCACATACTGTGAAAAGTATGAGGTGCATACATTATTTAAAATACGTTGAAAGGCTGAAACAGCAATTTATCAACTTTATTAGAGATTTACATGTCTTTATTTTCTTGGTAAAAAAGGATCGTCTGTGCAAGGTATTTTGTTGGCACTTTGTTCTTGTTCATGGAGTTTGGACCAATTCCATCCACAAATGATCAGAGCATACCCTGGTGTATCTGCAACATCAATATTTACAAAAAAGATTAACTTGATACCGAAAAAAAAAATATACAGCCAGAACATCTCTCATAGAGATAAATGAACAATGCTAGTTTGTTTGTAACATGGAAAATAATTTAATATACACAGTGGGGCAGGGTGATGGTGTTTAATCCACTGTAATTGTACCAAGCAATATAGATTGAATAAAAATATCTCTATGTTTTATTGTTTTTAAAACGTTTTCATTATAAATGCCTTTTAAGTTCATTAGAATACAATTTCAGGCATTCACTGAATAGAGGGGCTGATTGTTGGTATTTAATCTGCTGAAATTAATCATTCAAATTTAAGATAAGTAAATCATGGTGTAAAATGTCAAACAATTTGGACATATTAAACCGAATTTTATTAGTTTATAAACCGATTGAAACTAAATAAAATGTGTATAATAATTCCGCTTGCCATGTACATGGTGTATTACTCCTAAAAGAACGTGATTTATGTACATAGACGTATAAGATGTTTATATACTAATGATACCTACCCGGTTGGCTTCCAATGTCGCCTGCTAATAGCTCTAAACCATGCGGTTCTCGTAGCACGATTACTTGGCAATTGGTGCAGAATTACAGGCTGTCATATCTTCCAACTTTACACCCAAAATTTTGACATTCAGGAATACAGCAATAGAATTTCCCATTGTTTTTCTTTCGCCTATTACTTTTAACAGACCGGACGTGAGCGATACCTACCCGAATGGGAGACAACTCTTTTTCGACTTAGTTTCGAAAATCCGGAATATATAATATGAGTCAATACAACTATCATGGGACACCCTAAACATCCTCATTTAACCAGGACATTATTTGCTTAAGAAATGCACGAAATGTAAATAATTATATCTTATTTGATACAAATATCTCGATATCAACGGGTTGTCTATATTTGCGATACAGTAATGAACTGCATTACCTCGATTAAATATTTGTGCGCATCCATTGCTGGCTTAAAACCACTGAGGTGTGCAGAATCATTGAGAAGATTTAAAAGACAACCAAAGAAGCTTATCACATCACCGTCATCTATATTCATATTATGTATGTGTCGTAGTTTGTTAACTTCTGTTCTTGCCTGGAAGAAAAGTATTCTATTCACTCACCGCACAAGAGCAAAACATTAGTTAAACATTTTTTATATCCAAATAATTTACAAATACGCATTTGAGATTAGAGTATATTGAAATGTACTTTGTTTATTACCTGTGTGCAGATGTTATGATCCTGAGTGAGGTCATCCGCAAAATAACGCTGCATCCAGGTACAGTTGTATAAAGCGTTTATGATACCATTAAAGTCAGTGATGTCGGCACTTGGCTTATCCTTGTAACCTGTTGAAGGCATGTAGCATTTCGCTAACTCCCACGAATTTGTGCACCATTTTGTAGAATCCGTATTGTTCCAGGAAGGGCCTTTCAAATTAATTGCTTTAAAACGATGGTTTTCCCAGATGAGACGACATATTTCGGAACACAAGTTACATCCCTGTTTTGGGTCACTGCAATTTGTGCAAGTCTGTTGCTCACTTATACGGTACTTGGCATGTAAAATACCACGAATGTGTGTGTAAAAAGCTTCAAATACACCACTGGCTAATTCGGACAAAGTATCCCTCGTTGTGTACGTGGCAATCATACATTTCAGCCAATTCTGGGCCTCTTTAGTCCGCAGCCTATCTTCCATTTTACTGTTTACTTAAATGTGTATTTTGCATTCGTTGTATCCACACGGGATATCCATTTCTCGTATCAGCACTATCTTACGCAATTTCGAAATAGGAGCAATACAAATTCAGTTTGTATTCCCAATGCAATTGCGAACATGGTTCCGAAGTCTGAAAGCAAAGAATGCATTTTATCTCAATGTTGAAAAAGCTTTAGTTTGAAGTAACGAATTGCCAGTGAAACGTGCTCGTCATTTCGCGAAAGGTTTAATACTGTAGGCATTTGTTATGTGTGATATTTCCTTGGACTTAAAATATTGTGTATGATTTTGGTGAAATGTATGTTTGGCAGGCCGTATTTCAGTATACGGTCAATTCATTCGTAGTGAGAGACCACTCCTAAGAAACAGATAGATGCTTATCCTCTCGTTATTCCCATGCACAAAACATAAGTTCCGAACATCCATGGCTATTTGTCCGTTTAGATTATTCGGATCATGTAATGTGGATGGTTGATATATTTATTCTTCTGTAATAAATAGTTGAAAGTAAATCTGTAACGACAAACTCATAATGTGCTTTGTTGAAAAAAAGTAACACACATAATGTTGTAACACGGAGCGCTAACATTTTATTTAATGAGGTAAAGCAATTAAGAATATTTGTTGAATTCTGTTTATGATATAATAATAATATTTCGAAAGTGGTTATGGAAAAAAATGTGTGCACACGTGGCGCAAGCAACACATGTTCCTTTTACTTTAATAATATGAATATATATATATATATATATATATATATATATATATATATATATATATATATATATATATATATATATAATAAAGCGTCACACATTTGTTTATTACGCTGTCAATCAATGACGTAATGCATGATTAAAACTATGTTTTTCAAAATCATCAACATTTCACTGAAATTATTTTTTTTTCATCAATACAATTTCACATTCCACTTAAAAACATATAATGAGCATTAAAACTACTCAAACAAGTTCAAAATTGACAGAAATATATTTTAACGTCATGTTGTTGTTATAATACATTGTAACGCGGCGTCATGTGCCATGATTCTAAGCTACATATTAAGAAAAAATAAAGCCGTTAGTTTAAAACACATAAACGTTTGTTAAGTGATCAATCGCATGTCGTGCATGTAAATAAGCGATTTAATTTTATCTCCTCTAAAAGTCTTGTTGTTTAACTCTTAATCCAAAGACTTGCGAGATCAAGTTCAAAATTAAATTAATTCAAGCTGTTGACTATGGTTGCTTACCACCCCGTCAAAGATTTGCAAATGTAATTTTCTTCAAATTTGATAAAATTTAACACTAACAACGTTTTAAATTGATAAGATAAATTAATCCGAAAAACCTTTACTTTACTGGAATACCATCCTTTAACTACCAAATAACACGTCCATATGCCAATTAAGATGTGGGTCATTAAAAATATCAACCATAATTTGCAGAGGACAGCAGATAGACATATATTTATGTTCCTCAGATAATGAATACAACCTTGTACAATAATTGTTTGAGAACATATTTTTCACAAGTATAATGCTAACTCGATACCGATGATTGATATCGACATATATAACTCAACCAGTCTTAATTCAGTCAATTCTGTATTATTACTGTTGCGGCTAAAACCGATATAATTATACTTTTGTGACCTTACTGATAAAGGTAATATAACACAATAACATTATAACATACTGATACACTTGCCAATCAATCTCCAAATAACACACGTCGTATAAAAATGTATTTTACTTAAAAAAAATCCCTTCGATGAAGAATAGGATTGGCATTCTTGTTTCTGAGCGAATATCGAGTCAACTAAAGATGATTATATACAGGGATCATACAATGCTACATAGTATAACCTATACATTTGATAGCAAAACGGTAGTATACTATTCATAAACATTCGTATTAAAAACACTGCACATAATTGGTATTGCCTAAAGTTTTATTTTGATTGCAGAAGTTGGTAAGAAGTATCTGATTTATCATAAATACATATGTGATGTTTTTTCTATTTAACTACATTTTGTAACTTTCAATAAAACCAAACAAAACGTGTACGCGTAAATTTAAGCTTATATTAAAAAACATAAAATACGTCGCATTAGAGTCTAATAATGCAAGATACTGTCATAAAAGAGAACAAACGCTAGAATAATAATATCCAAGCTTTTTAAAAGTTAAAGGGCGTCTGAGAGAAAACATGGAGACGGAAATGTCCGTTTTACGTTAACGTGTAGTTTTGTATTGGATGTTTACAGCTTTGCATTCACATCCTCGAGATTTATTGTAGCAAATGGCTTCAAGTGCATTCCATTCTGACAATCATCGGTACCATTCAATAGTAAACAACTGACAAACACTAATAAACATGCAACGCAGCAAAACAACCAGCAATACTAGTGATTTGTGAAACCAGAAAATTTAAACATGAAAGTAAACATAGCAGTGCATTCGTGTAGTCAGAACAGTTTTAACGTTAGAACACGTAAAGCAAAACCGTCCCCATAATGTTACATTTTCAAATATCGGGATTGTCAATACACTCGCCTTTCTTTAATATACTGCTCGTAACCGTTGCTCGACTATGTGGATATTTATTGTGTGTTTACGCAAGCTTAACACCAGTCTAAGTTTTTCAGTGTCGTGTTTAAGAGAGATACACTGTTCAAATGTATCGAGTTTTGTTTAAGTACAAATGTTGTTACCGGCTTGTGACGTTTGAAGGAAGTTGTGACATTTAAGACTCAAACTCCCAATGCTGTTTCTTTTTTTCATGTAAAAGCATTTATATAACTTAACTTTAATAGATGTAAGACGTGTCACAGTATAAGGCTTAGGCCGCCACAGCGTATGTTTTGCAGAGAAGCAGTGCAACAATAAAGTAAAACGGAACTATACATTATATATCATTACAAGTTTAAAAACCTGACGTGACAATTTATTACCTTTGATCTTGACTTATAAATGATCTAGATCTTTTACCGTGAAGCGATGCAAACATTTCATCTGGTCTTTCGAAATAAAAAGCTAGTCATCATCATCCAGTTCAATAAAAACTTACAGTGCAAAAACGATAACGCATAACCTCTGACTTTAAGGTTCTTGTAACGTTTACCGTAAAGGAAGGAGCATGAAAGTTATGCATGTCACATTATCAGTTATATGAATTTAATGTAAATAATATTAGAATCCTCTCAGGAATAAACAAGTTAAGGATATCAACACATATACATGGCCTTCGAGATTGAATTTTAAATTACTAAATCATTCAGACCGATAAAAACGTTAGAATATATAAATTATGAACTTAAAATGTTGCGGGAAAATGCTTCGAAACTGTTATAGAGATACGCGTCAAGAAATGAAATTAGTACCCCTAGAAGTGAAAGTGGTAGACTGTTAAAGAGTGCTGGACTTGTACTAGCTCAAGTACTTGAGATTAGAAAACAGCTCATCTACATGGAATGCTTGAACGAGGAAATACAGAATGCTAAGGTTTATCTAGATTCTGTTTTCCCGTTTGTCTGTTTCTAAGATTTAGTTAACATCGGTAGCTTGTTGAATCTTGTTTACGTAATACACGTAATATACGCGACAAAATAATGCCAATGAAAGAGACAGTGTATCGTTCCCATAATAATATTAGTTGTTCTGGTCATTTGCTAAGGAAAATCATATTTTTTCTGTTAGCCCGAAGAATTGATACAATTAATAAAGTCATCATATTAGTTATTTGGTGCATTTTCATGTGTAAAACAGTAAAGCAAATTAATCGATAATGATCAGTTAATAACTGAAATCACTAACATAAAAAATACTAATTTAATGGCTTAACGTACGAGAGGAAAATAATAACAATCTACAGTTTCTTCTTTTCATTGTTTTACACTTGTTTATGAATATATACTCAACTGTACTATACATAGGTATTGAAGTTCTTTTAAATAATGTCCGTGAAAGAAGAACAATAATCAAAGCGCTGTAGGGGCAGAACGCCTGGGGATATAGTTAGTGTGCTTGGGAAGAAGTATTGTCCAAATCTCTCCCTTTGTCCGAATTTATACGGACTGACCCTAGCAGTTGAGTGCAGAAGCTCAGAGACTGTAAGCAAAGACACTATTTGTGTATATACTACAGTGTACATAGACGGTGAAGGACTACACGATACGGGTAGTTGGAACGATAACCTTTTGTTCAACTCTACAGATCTGGAAGAGGTTCGTCTACTGTTATTGTTTGCGTCAAATAAATCTTTTTCAATAGCCTTTGCTTTTTATTACAGAATTAATAGATCAGGAAAACACATATACATACTTTTATGACACTGTCATGTTATAAACATGTAGTGATGTTCTGTATTTACAAAGCGGGTTATTGAGATCTGCGAAGAACTACTTTTATTTCGCACGAACTAAGTGGTAAGTCGGAGTTTTGGGAATTTGGGTTTTGACAGCCTGCCAATTCGGATAGGCTCAGACATTTGTATCATCACTATGGTCTTGGGGCTACGCCCCAGGCCAAAAACGGGATAGTGTTACATTTTCAACGTATCTGTTTTCGATTCATTTGCTGAGGATAAGCATACAAGTTATATTAGCTGAACGTATTGCAACGTTTCATAAAGCTGTAAAATAAGTTGTTTTGTGTATGTTCATTGATAAAACAATATCGCAAATTAAAGGATTGTATAAGTTTTCAGTGAATTGCTGTATGTACCAACATAAAGATACTCCAATTTAATGTCAAAAGGTACATTTAATATCAAAAGGAGAAAACGTATATGGTTGTTTAATCGTATATTTGATACTAATAGTACATAAAAGCAAAGTTGAATCTAACCTATGAAATGGAAATGGCCTCATGAATAAAAATCATAAATATAATAAAGACACATATTTCTCGGAAACGAGATATCAAAGTATGTAAAACTATTTAAATACACGGTATAGATATCGACAGAAACTTTGGAACATATAAAGCAAACCAAAAACGAACTTCAAAATTCGATATTTTTAAGGAAATTGTACGAGAATGTGTGAACTTGTAACGTTCACCGTAAAGAAAGGCGTATGGAAAATATGCATGACACATCGTCAAGTAATATGAAATGATAACTAAAATATTATTAAAATCCTCTCAGGCATAAACAAGTTAAGAATATCAACACATCTACATGGCTTTCGAGATTGAATCGTAAACATGGAGTTTAACATACAAGCATGTGAATCGTTAGTAAAACATATTATTGCCATGGGGAATACTAATTGCTCAAAGTAACTTTTTTAAATTAAAAATCCGAATCCTTTTGCAGCACACTACAAGTAATGGTGCTAGAAGCAACAAAAGCTAAGTTTAGCACATGTTTGTAGAATCACGTCAATGTTTATTTTAACAGATTTTCGTCAGACTATACCGTTTATTAACAATGTGGAAAAAAAACAATTGGAATAAAACAATTATATATTTTTTGTATATATGTCATCAAGAGTGAATAAACAGAAACAAACACAACAAAAGATATCGTATCGTACAAATATCATAAACATATTTAAATGAACGTACCTTAAACCGCCGCCATTGCCAAGTTCATTCAGACGATGATAGTTTCTTCTAATCGTTTCTTTTTTTCACAATCGTTCCAAATCCGAAATATTTGTACTATCTTTGGACTAAATAAATAGTGTTTAAATCAACCGAAATATTCCAAATATGCCTATTATATGGACTATTGAATAAAGACTATTTCATTCAATTTTCCGTTTGTATTTGAAACATAAACCGTCGATTTACGTCAATATGGATAATCGATCGCTTTATTCCTCACATAGTATAAACCCGCATTTCTTGCTTGGTCGGCGTTTAAAATTATTGATTGAAAATCAATAAATTAAAGCAACTCTATTGTGTATTTAAACATTATGGTTTTATTGCCGTTTTGAATAGATCTATTCATGCTTAATTTTGCATACACAAATACTATTGAGTCCTCTTTTGTCAAAATATATATTTATTAAGGTTTGAGGCCGCATTTTTATATTGTGTAAGATATGAACATTGTTGTGTTGTTAAAGGGGAATACCAACGGCTGTTACGCTTTTAAAATAAAGATTACCTATTTATTGGATTTTCGAATTTGTATCGTTTGCTATATAAACAGATGGACATTGATTTATGAGCGCTAAGTAAAGTATTTTAGTTTCATAAATATAAAGAATGAACCCAAGGACTCTTTTCACGTGCACTGGAAAATACGTTGAGATACTATGATGTTATTTTTATGCCCATTTTCAAAACCTCGGGTGAAGTGTTACTTGACGTAAAAAAAAGACCACAAGAAAAATAAATTTTCCTCTCCTGCAAGGTGCAGCTGAAGTATCACGTTGTTCATATAAGGAAGAAAAAACTTTTTTACTGCCTTCCTAAACTTTCTGTTCATTACATTTAAAAAAGGTTTTATCTTGTCTATTGCCACATATGCGACGTTTAGACTGACCATTATCAATATGTAGGAAACAAAATGTGTAAGTTAGCGATAGATATTTGCTATAAATATATTACTTCGTTGAACAAAAAGGCTTAAATTAAGTGGTGAATTCGATGTTTCTTAAAATGATTTATGGAAGTCAAAGTCCGTCGTCTGTTGTCGTGGGACGTCTTCCTTTATCGTGGCTCGAGCTACTTCAACGTTTAGCTGTTTGCAGTCTAGAGGCCAAATTTTGACTCAATATAAATAAGTTTTGGTTAAATGAAAATAGTGACAATATCTAAGAATAAATTGAACTTGATTCAATATAAGTAACAAAAACAGTTTACTATCTCAAATCAAAGAGATCATTGCGACTCTCCAAATCATCTTGATAATGTTTGACTCCAAAACAGGATTTCTGATAAACACCTGCAATTTATATTATTTACATCTGTACACATCTTCATCTATTTATATTAATAAAGATAACATTATCAGTGGTATCAGGGTAACATTTAAACTTTGTAATGCTTGCCGCGTCACTAAATATAAATGTTTGATATATCTTTTTACATTATGCTTACAGCGTGACTAGAGATAAAAATCACTTAACATTTAATTACTATTTCAATTAATCGTGCTATGTAATCCAGAAATTGGCTATGTCTTTTTTTAATGTTACCATGTGTACTGATATGCATGAATTTGTATCCATCACACTTGTTTTTCATAATTATAGCTCTATTATTTATTAAGGGATTGTGTCAAAAGTTGAAATATGATAACATTAATCACGTTTTAATGTCTCTTATTTTTGGATGATTCTATTTGATCCACATGCATGATAAAATCAAATCTAACACACAATACATGTATCTGCATTTTACAAAGTCAACAACTAGCATCCTTTAAAATTACGAGCGTGCACAATTAGTGAAAATCATGAATAAATTTGAACCTACATCATAAAGCAAATCATGTTTCTTAATTTCTGCTCCTTTTGCACGTGCAACAAAATTAAATTTCAAAAAAAGAAGTGATCCAGCGTCATAAATGGAAGGTTTCCCTCAGCAAAGTAGCTTATCATGGTGAAGTTGTATAATCATCACGATTGGAAACGTTTTCGTCCCATTGTTCAATGTCGTACAGTTTCCACTTGTTGCATCAGTGGTGGTGCGATAACTATTTGATGTACTTCTAACTGACTAATATTTTGGCGTAAGTGGATTGAAAAAAGCGTTCACCTCTTAGCTTTGCAATAGAGAGAATGCAACTCGATTTGAACACAAATGTAACATTTGATAAAAAAAATAATTGTCACCCTTGCTATCAATAAAGTAACAATAGCCTGACACATGACGAAATATGTTGGAGTAATAATTAAAATCAAATAATAAAACACATAGTAATCGTAACAAATACAGACAGAGTCGTTGTTTTATTCTATATTCGAATAATGTAGTCCATGTTAATACAGCTTCACTAGCATCACATTGGCATGTTGCACGTTCACTATACACCGGATGCATTTGTTTTTAAAAACTGTTTTTTGTACTCGTACTGTCCAACAATAAACTCTTTTAACACGTTTAAAACGTTTAAATAGAAAATCCCCCAGTTAACAGAGTAAACGTACGATACACTGCAGAAGAAAGCATACGCTTTGAAATCAATATAATAGTATGAATACCGTTCTTTATGCAAACTGCGTTCGACTACAACACCTAGTCCATATAAACTTTCTCCAGTAACCTTTGATAATTTTTAATATAGCGGCTTTGGGAGAACATACGCACCACTTCATAAACATAATCGCAGTTTTGCGCACAGATTTCGTGCGCATCAATAAACAGACGTCGTTCGTTCGCAGAGATTCCTTGCGCATCACTAAACAGATATTGTTCATTACCAATTAAGGAAGCGATGAATAAACTTCAAAAACACATTAAATTTACCTGAATGGCAGCCTACGGACGTTATCTTTTGCATACAACCTAAAAAACACGACAATGGTTCAACACACTATTCTTGCTGAAATTTTCATTTGTAAATTTCGAACAGTGTAACTATTCGACATCTGTTCGACATCATTATTGAAAAGTGTGCACCTTTAGACAAAAGACGGCGCATTGCAACTCTCAACAACGCTTTGGGTTATAAAGCTGAGAGATGAATTATTGCCACTACTACAACACAACAAAAAAGAGAGAATAAGGAGGCGAAATCACTTCCTTATGTAGCGATATCAATTTCCCATGAAACAGGTTAGTCAAGCTTTTATTTTGTATATAAAGCCACATGAAATGCCTTGGCGGGCAAGGTATCCTCACTGGTTAAGTTATTACTCAAAACCCAATCGCACCACCTTTTAAACCCCCTTTTGTATGCCTCTGATGAATTCATATCTCTTGATTCTTTGAGTAACTCCGGCAGCAAGGAAACTCCCCCCACCAAGACCTCAGTCAGCGCGTTTATATCATCAGTATGTCTCTGAAAAAACAGATGTAAACACACAAATTTATGTTTATAAAAAATTCAACACAAACTTATACATTCTAATATATACTACTAACCCGACAGCCGATGCCGGCACGTCGTACCGTGCTTATACGCACGTTCCCACACCTGGTCTGTAACAAGCCACCGTGGCTTCTATTAAGGCAAGAGTCTTACCCGCTGCTCAATCACGAGTAAAATTAACAACACACATGTATTAAAACACACAATTTCGTGTTATTAAAAAATTCAGCATAAACACACACATTTAAAAAACAGACAAATCCATTGCAATTTATATTACAATCACGACAGCCGATACCGACACGTCGTATCGTGCTTACACGAACTTTCCCACACCTGGTGTGTAACAGGTCACTGTAAACAAAGCAAGCGCCATAACCGCTGTACTTCTCAGCGCATACTCATTCACGAATAATCTCACTTCTATGAATTTAGGGCTAAAACAGAATTAGTTGTATATGTAAACACCGAATTCATGATGTGGTTGTTATTATAACCTAAATTAACTCCCTCGGTAAATAACACATGACGATTTAACCTTTAAAACTAAACGAAAAATAAACTTATTCCGAACCGCAGGTTTTCTATACCAAATATGCAAACACTATTTCTGCATGGTGTATATGAATCTTTATTTGTAGGCAAAAGGATAAAATCTTTAACAAATGCACTAAAGTCGCCAGAATTATCACATAAAAGTGGTCAAAAACTAGCCGATATCCATTCTGGCGCAACCAAAACGCCTTTTGCTTTACAATACGCCATTTTACTCAAAACTCTGGGAATTAGAGCTACAGGAGGAACGTACAGCCCAAAAAACATGCTCCAGTCAAATGTAAAAGCATCGATACCTGCAGATGTTGGGCACCAAAATCTACTAAAAAAATGTGAAAAGTTTTGCATTATGCTCTGACGAAAAAACATTTACATCTAAATGGCCCCATTTGCTTTGCAACATTTCAAATACATTCGAACTAATTCCTCAGTCATCCCTCTCTACAATTTTGAATAAATAATCTGCCAATCCGTTTTCTTGTCTCGGAATCCATTCAACTTCTAAATGAATTGAATTTTTCGCTGTTAAATGGGATATTTTGATAGCTAAATCTTGTAAATCCTTTTTCATAGAACCATTTGTAGTAATACTACAAACTCCCTGATTGTCTGTAAACCATATAACGCGTCGACTTGCAAGCACATCAATTAATGACTTTAAAACTTTTAAACAACACAAAGTTCCCGCCAAGTAGAAGACATTTTAGTCCCTTCTGACGACCAAGACCCATGCGCCACACCATTGACCGCCCCTACCTCATATCCGGCATAAGACACAGCAGATGCATCACTGTATACTATTTTTAAGCAAGCGCCAGTAGTAAACAAGCAATCTTTTGTTAAGCAAACAAAACATTTCGCAACATCGATACTCAGATATCTAGTCATTATTTGAGTTACAGGGCCAATTACAATGCTCATAGAAATAATTTGACCAATAAAACTAGCTACCTTTCTTACTGGCATATATGCAGAGCCCAATAAAATCTTGATGGCATCCATAGCCTTGCTAATTCTTCTTTCAGGAATTCTTATTGAAAACTCTCTCATATTAATATTAACACCCAGCCACTCCATTTCCTGTACTGGTTCCCATATACATTTATCTACGTTAGGGATAAAACCAGAGAGAAGCAAATCATGCTTTATGTCAGACGCAAGCTTTTTCGTCTCCTCATAATTATCATGTGTACCAAAACGATCATCCAAAAACATAATAACTCGTTTACCTTCGCCCCGCCACTTTGCTATAAGTGGCATTGTAAGCTAAGTGAACAAATAAGGTGCTACACCCAACCCGAATGCAAGCACCTTGAACCTAAAGTAACTAACTACACCATGATCATCTTCAAACGAAAACCCAAGGTTAATTGTATGTTCCGGATATATATCCACAAAATGGTAAGCAGAATGAATATCAAACTTTATCATAAATCCCCCTTCTTTAAGAAACATCAAACCTAATCTCAAATCCTCATATTTAACAGATTGTTTCCACTCGTGTTTATTTAACCATCTCAGGTCAAGAATGAGACGCTTTTTACCATTACTTTGAATGGAGACAGATAGTGGATTAACAACACGATGTGGGACATCGGTTTTTTCTACCAAATCCCGATCTAACAAATCTGTAGTTGCTTTCCTAACAAATTCCCTATTATCACATGCTGATTTATTGTTTGTAAGCAATACGCTTTCAGGTAAAGGATAAAATAGAAATCTTGTAACAATGTTCTATAGACGGAATAATAAATTGATTGGCGCCAATGTGTTTCCAGAATGGGATATGTTCCCTCAATCTATTTTTAACAATAATTTCTTTCTAAACTTGCTCGTAAATTAAATAACCATTGGTAAATCTGTCATCTTGTTCATAAATGTAATACTCATCTTTAAATACAGCACTTTCGATCGCGGGTGGGATCGCCTCAGTGGCATCACTACTTCCTGGCTTGAGCGCTCTCTTGCTGACCTCTGGTGGTGGGGCACGTCCGCCGGAAGTAACCGAACTGCCCACACGCGAAGCATGACCCGAGCTGGGGACCCCATCTAGAGTAGCCACGAAAAGAATCTATCGACGGTGGTGTGGGCCTTCACGGTAACGGGTACGGCGCCGGACATGTTCCTACCTGTCCCTCAAGCAACTGGCGGACTGCGTCCGAGTGTCCATACATGACGGCTGGCTTTTTCTTCAACTTCGCCTGCATAGCCTTCTTTTTCTTTAGAGCTTTAGAATCCGCCCTATTGATTCTCGACTCGTCATCAGAGTCACTCGCGAGGGGGTTCTGTTCGTACTGTCTTACAGTTTCCCACCCGCCTTCTGACGTATCCGCTCACCTTATGTGTTTATTTCTAGTGTGAATTTTATTGACAACCTCCGATAAAACTTCCTTTGCGTAGTCGCTTTTCTGGTTTTCAATTGCTCACTTGCGGTGCTTGATTCCTTCATGGACATCACAATTGAATTCATATTGCTTTTTGTTTCCTTTAAATTTCCATTTAATGTCTTTATGTTTTTGTTTAGACGACACTGGTAAACTAACTTGCTGTTTCAAAGAAGTTATCTCTACTTGCTGTTTCTTTAATTCGAACAACATTTCCTTCAAATTGCTATTTATGTCTTCCGAACACGTGGCTAGGTCCATATCGTCCATTGTTTAAAAAAACTCTAGCATAAAAATAGCATGTATACCGTGCGAGTTCCCAAAGCTGAATGACAAACCTTCCAGAGCGCCTCTAGCGGCAAATTCATACTGAAGGGAAAGTAATTTTCGACTTATTCAATAAATTTCAAACATCGAAAATTATATTTATCTGTTGTGCATATTATTTAACCATGAAACAAGCAGTACGGCCTATCAAAGTGTGTTATGTTCATATGACTTGTTGATGGTTTATTTTGAAGCTTCGTATAGTAAAGATTATATTGTTATGTTCATATTTATTTACACATGTGGTTTGTGATTATTTCTGTGATAAGTGTGAGGGTAGGCTAGCCTTTAAAATCTCTCAACTCTAAATGTCTTTATTGACCGTTCCAATGCTGAGGGCCCAGCTATTGTCATTTGTGAGTTTCATCGTGTGTTGCTCGTTTAATTCTGCATTGTATAGTCGGTTTTAAACTTTCCTTAAATAAAAGACTGGCGGAATTTAATGAGAATGAATTGCATGATCATATATCTGGAGTTTACGCATTTTTATAGCAAAACTTTGCGATGGTATATGTAATCCAGGTATTTTCTTTAAAATATAATTATCGAAATCTCATAGTGCATGTTAAATTAACATCTTACTAGTAAACAATACTACGAATTAATTTGTTGTGCTGAAAGTGATGTAAATCATTTATAATCTTCAAGTTTTAAGCAGAAAAGCAACGGTTATCCAGTTAACAAATAGGATTATTATTATACTTAGTCATTTATATTTAGAAATACACTTTGAAATACATGCGTTTTGTATTAAAGTGATATTATCGGCATTTTTTCACTGTTGAATTGAGCTGAAAAAAATAAGCAGGTTGAACGAGTTAGTTAAAATATGGTTACTGACCAATTATCTGCAGCTTATCTTTCTTCCAGTTGTTTACAAAAAAAATCTATATTATTTTCGATATTTTACATGACTGGTGAGTCCTGTAAGCCGAAATGATCCGTTCAACAAAATAGTGTCTAAGTCTCGTATGAACGAATCTGCACTAAAACCAAATTTAAATTCACATCGTAAATCGAATTATTTCTGTCGTCAGTTGTCAAAACGAAAGTACGGTTGTTTCTCAAATGCATTATTTTTCTCTTTCCGGTATATTGTTTTAGTATGTTGATGATGCATTAACAAATATAAGTGTATATGAAGTGAAAACACCAAAAATAAACATCGGTTTCGATAGACACCTATAAACTGTTAGATGCCAATAATATCACTTTAAAAACAAAATTAGTTTTACAACACAAATTATATAACATTGTTGAAATACTAAAACCCGTGCATAAACATGCGCTATGCTAAGAGACATGAATATAAATATAGTATATTACATAAAAAATGCCGATTGAACATTTTCGTTAACCCATGTATGTCTATTAAAGGGATCTTTTCACGCTTTGGTAAATTGACAAAATTGAAAAAAGTTGTTTCAGATTCGCAAATTTTCGTTTTAGTTATGATATTTGTGAGGAAACAGTAATACTGAACATTTACCATGGTCTAATTTAGCCATTATATGCATCTTTTGACGATTTTAAAACCTAAAAATTATAAAGCGTTGCAACGCGAAACGATTGAATAATTTGGAGAGTTCTGTTTTTGTCGTTAAATTTTGTGAAACTACGAAGATTGCGTATATAAGGTATAAAATACGGCAACTATGTGTACTCGGCGGAATAGCTCAGTAGGCTAAAGCGTTTTTACTTCAGGACTCTGGCAGGACTCCAGGGGTCACTGGTTCGAAACCTGCTCCGGGCAATGTTCTTTTCCTTTTTTAAATTTTATTCTTGATTTTTTACTGAAGCTTTTACGATCCAATGTTTACATTTATCAATATAAAGCATTTAATGAATAAGTTAAAAAATACCAAAATCTGTGAAAAGGCCCCTTTAAGAAATGACGCAAGGCTCATCCATTATTAGGAATCGTTTAAGAAAACACCTGCACCAAATCAAATCAAAGAAACAAATTCTTGTAACATTTACAGGTCGAAACGACGACAATACTTTGATTTGATAGCAAAAAATCTTACAACAAAATATAACTCATTTGAAACGAAACGCACAAAATACCGACCAAACGAAGAATGAAGTCTTTTATTTAAATATACAATCTATATATCATTTTATGAACAACCTGCTGTATTGCGTTTGAAATGTCTATAAGAAGTCAGTGTTTTTCTCAAAATGAATTAGGGTAATACTGAGGACGCCGACCCTAAACTCACAAGAAGACCTGTTTGAACGATGGGCTTATGATTTTCTGAAACAACATCAATATGACATAAGAAACACCCGATCTTTTGTTCGAAATACTATGAAACGTTACGCAATTAAACGTATACATTTGTTTTATTATACACTCCTTTTAAAAACAATTTTTTCTTAAGACGTGATATTTAATATTGGAAAAGTCATGTTATTAATATAACATTTTAATGTAACGCCCTGAGTATAGTGTAGTTTGTCCATTATGCTGATTGTCATAATTTGTCAAAACATCATTTTTTCTCCCAGATATGAAGTTGCATATTAATTTGATAATTGATATACAGAGAAGTTAAGTGTTTAATCTTTTCCGAATTTGATATCCTAGCAATAATTTCCTGTTCATGTTTACTTACACATTGTGTTAATATAAATCTGATATATAGTTAAATGATACTGTAAATTTATTTAGTTATGCCCCTGGAAACAAAGTTTGATAGGGTGTATATTGGAGTCGCTCTGTCGGTCAGGTCATTTGTAAGCATACACATTTTAATGTTTTAAGTTTGTGAAGCAAACTACTTGCTCATTTTAAGCGATTAAATAAAAAATTAACATGTGTCATCAGCATGAAATGTGCAACACTCTTTTTTAAACCAGCGATCGGTAGTGATTTGACTTTAAACATTTGTCAACAAAACACTGTTGGGGTTATTAGTCATATTTGTGACAAGATCTATTCCTACACATGGTACTGTATATATTAAAGCTTAGTTCTCTATATAAAGTGATATCTCATCGTGTGAAACAATTGTTGTTTCCAAGTAATGCAACGTATTTTTAAATGTCATTAATACTTACATTAATAGTTATGATGCCGACGGATCCATTCAAATGTTTGTAAAATTTGTAATTGCTCATGTAACTACAGTTTAAAAGGTCATTTTTAACTTTTGTCTCTTTTATTGCACTTAACAAAACCTCTGTTATCGTTCTAAACGCAACTTGTTTGCAAACAGCGTTATGCAAGGATACATGTATACCAATTTCAAACTAAAAGTATAAAATAACCACAGTTTAATGTGAATATACATGATATAATTTCTAGGCCGACATGCGAACAACTCATACTAGAAAGGCACTGTTAGTGTTAGATTATTGTAATAAGCATTCATCATATCATGCAACAACTACTACTAACACGACGACACATTTAGTTATAGACATGGTATGCAGGGGTAACTTGATACCACAGAGGTGTACATGTTCTTTTTGACGAATAGTGCGATTTGATTTAAGCATTGAATCCAAACGGACCAGATCAATCAATACGTAACCGATCTATATTTTGAATATTCAATATTGCTATAATAACACACCGAGCTAAAAACCTTTATCTTTTCTAAATGCTTATGATATTCAAATGCCTGGAACCAACCGCTATTTAGCCTTAAATCATATTTTATTTACCAAAGACGTCAAAAACGGTGACAACTATCAAAAGAGTTTCATACATCAATAACAACCAACTTAACATCTACATATAGAAAAGTAAAACAGAAATTCGACTATCCATTTTTTTCGTTAAACAAACTTATTTACTAATAATGCAGTCATGTTAAATTTGTATTACGTTCGTGCGTATTGTGTGCAAAAGACGTTGTTTAATATCTGAGGTATTATATTTCAGATAAGCATGAAACATAATAGTTGGTAAATGAGTTACTTTACTCGCTGGTTAGTTGACGTTCATCCACTTTCGAATTCAAAGTTAAAAAACTAAACACTTTGCCACTTATGAAAAATATTGTGCAAACGAAATTAATTCGTAGAAATCTTTAAAAACAATAAAAAGTAGTAAATCATTTGTTCATTTATACAGTTGAACAGCTTTTTAAATCTCGACATAAATAAAAGGTTGTGGTAACGCAATTTAACTTCTATAAATTCAGGAACGGACAAGCAACCACTCGGAGAACCACTTTTCTTAACTTTTACCAAAGAGTTCCGTGCACATAACACAATGTTACAACCTTATATTGCAATATGTATAAGTCGTATATGTTTAACTGCAATTACCTAAGTTCGCAGTGTTCTCCATCCAAACAAAATCCGCAGAAACGTTTGCTCAATACCATACTTTTTCAAAATACCTTCGACGTATCTATTTTTAGATATACGCATGTACAGGTATAATTCCACTATAAGTTTATTAGCTCATTTCATGTTTTAAATACACACTGGTCTAGCTACTTTAATACACACATTTTGTTTGAACCTAAATACTGGGTATGACACGAAAATAGTTGTAGGTTAAGTGGTGAAAACCTGAAACGTCTCACGGGCTGAATTATATGAGAATTATAACGACTATTAGTTAGTATTGCTGTGCATATATATGCGCCGCAGAAATTTGTAAAAATGTTGCATCTGTTAGTTTAACATCAGTCATGCTTAAATGCGATTTAATCGAAATGATATTTTTCTCAATTTCTTCCCAATTAGAAATACGATGCTATAACGTGAATGTTTGCATTACCATGATCTGGGGTTAATACTATATGATTCTTAGTTCTAAAATTTTGTAAACAATAAGGGATTAAGTTGACAGTTGTATAACTTATTTTCATCGTGAATCATAAAGTTGTCATTCTGTTTCTATGGTTAGACCATTTTTCAATACCATTGCCTCTTGTATTTAACATTACGCTGCTATGAGATTAATAATGTTTTTACATGTGTGCTGTTTGTTACGTCATTCAACCAGTTAAAATCCCCAGTTGCTTTGCATAAAACGTTACAAGGCGACTAACCCAGCTCTTATCACTTTGTAATTCATTGCGCGGTGGATGTAGTGTCCTGCATTGCCTAGGTAATTAGTCACTTACCTTAAAAAAAAGACTTACGGATTATGATAAGAATATCACTTCTGCAAATTTTTGAAGATGTTTCATAATTCCTCAGTATTATACACACTTTGTGTTTGGGATACATTCTGGGCTCAGTGTGAGGTTTGGCATGCCTTTCAACCGGTTTTTAATGCTTTACTTTGGTAACATTCCCAATATAGGCTATATAGCAAATACATTATGCAAATTGCTTCCTTGCAAATAAATGATCCGGAGATTGTATCAGAACGTCATCGTTTGCAGATTCAAACATAATGCATTGTTTGTTTAAGCAGACGTACGTTCAAATGACTATATTGATGAATAACGATTTACCGTAAGTTCTCCCATTTAGGTAGTGTGCATACAACTTCAATGCTTTAGGCAATCTTATACTTTAATACACTGTAATCATAATTTCACCAAATTTTTCAAAATCAAGTGTACCTCATTTAAATAGTTCCAGAAATTCATGAACAGGTAATCTTATACTTGGTAGTTAATCACGTTTTGTTTAAAATTCCACATTATTGCATAAACTCTATCTATAATGCCCTCTGGTGGGGTGCAGAAACTTGGCAAATTGAGGGCTTGAACGGAAGAAATCGTGCATTAACAAAGCGATTCACGTGCCGTTCAAGCCCTGTTATGTGTTTTTCATATCCATAATCTGGTCCACACGCAGTTACTTCCCTTCTCCAGCCTTCGACGACTTTCCAAGCATAAATAGGGAACTGAATAAGCACCAGTTTCCTCATGCATGCAGGGATAATGGCAATGCCTATTTCAATCCACTTTTCAACTTATACCATCTGCACTCTCTTGACAACAGCTTTATTGTTTTGGCAACGTCAATGAAGTTAAGGTTATTTACTCAACACTTTCAAAAGACTATGCTGTAAATTTAAGTGATTATGTACCTTCAACGATCCTGCTGTAAATTCCAAAATAATTCCTCATTTTTTAATTTGCGCGGCTGCATTTCAACTTTGCATTAATCCACTGTTTAAACACATTTTAAATCGTAAACTGCCTATCCGGAGGTAAAGCCTCGTCATTTCGGATGATGACCGAGTGAGGCATATGCAAAACATAACCTTGAACTGTATTGACATAATCGAATTATTTTGTCGATGTCGAATGAACAAAACATTGTTTTCAATGTTATTTTAATTTATTTTTTTATGTGTGATTTGTTTATGCAATAATAGCGAAAATACACATTTTCTCGGACATAATCATCTGCGGGCGCTCTCAAAATCCGTTCGGATTTTTCGAGCGCCCGCAGATGATCATGCCCTCGAAAACGTGTATTATCCCTTTATACCAACATCGTTTTACAAGTTTGTTCCTATTGATTTAGTTTCCATTAAAACAAGTCATCTGATGTAGACAAGGTTTAAAAAACGTCCTAATTGAACATCATTTGTTTTACTGAAAAACATGTTTATCGTTAAAAATCTGTCGAGCAGCATGGCAACGATTATCCATTTTATTATCATAACATTCAGACATTATTGTGAAATAAATGCGTATTGTATTATAGACACAAAGGTATTAAAACATAAATTACTACAACAAGAGCATACAAAGATAGTATATAACATAATAATCACACATTATACATTTTTATAAAAGCAATTTCTGTAAGCTTATAAATGACGTGAAGTTCATACATCATTTGAAAGTGTTTAAGAAGACAAATACAAGTCGAACTACTTTCAAAACATAATGCAACATCATGTTACATTTACTGCACACTACTCCGATTTGATAGCAATAAAAATATGACAAACACATATAGCTATTTTGAGAAAGGAAACAAACAAATATTGAACAAACGAATAATGTAGGTTTTCTTATTATTAAAATACACGACATATATATAAGTTTATGAACAATCTTCTGTATTGCATTTTAAATTGCAGTAGGGTAATCCTGAGTACGTGATGTGATACTGTTTAATTTATTATTTCAGGAAAGTTTACATCACCTTGTTTTTAGAGGAGATTTCCATCTTGTTCACATTAATAAAGTGTTATCTTTGGATTTTAAATATTATATTCAAGTTGTAATTGAAGTTTAGTTTCAATTGTTTGATCAACAATCCAAATAGGAAACGAGTGTTCTAATACAAAAACGTTGCTGTCAAGTAAAACATCCAGTTTTCCGAATGGAAAACGAGGGCGTTTTTTATTCAATTAATATAAGGCTTCGTAATGATGGGGTTAAAGATCTTTATGGTTTTATAAGCGTTTGGTATCGTCAATTTAAGAAATCACAAGTTGAAAAATTTAATGAAGATTTATCACACCCGATGTTAATCATTACTTTAAGACGTTATTTAATAATCTCAAATGTGTCCGTTTGATAGTGTGTGATAACAATATCTCTGGTTGACTTCTTACTGAGCTACCCCTAATATACCTGAACCGCTTTAAATTATGAGCCTAGGTCTTATACCGACGGTTTCATGTTTATATTGTAATAAACAAGCTGTCATAATGCGGTTGCCCGCGTTTGGACAGATGTGACAGCGGGGAATGTGCAAAATGTACAAAAATCTTTATTATAAAACGTTAGCTCAATGCAATTATTTCATTACTCTAAATGATTTGAAACCAACAACATTGTTATAATAAACGTCGAGAATTCGGAGAAGCGCCTGTATAGGTATTAAGAAACATATTATACCGAAAGGCCTTTGCTACATGGCAATGGAGGAATTAAACTACTTATAAAACATCACGTCATCAGGACTTTTGAAGAAGTACGATGTTAGCCATTGTATTGGCGTCGAAACGTTTATCAGACATTCTCCTACCGATCACAATGTCTACTATGTAACTAAGAAGATACGTTCGATGTCATCAAAAAGGATCGTAAAGCTGCTGGTCATGAAACAGAAATGAAACGTAAAACACGCTAACATCACAAAAGATTTAGTTGAACTATTCAAGTCATACTGACAAGTCTGCAAAGAGAAGAAAAACCGCCCACAGGCGAAGGACATTGTGGTCAAACAAATCTCTACCAGAATATTCATGTCCCGGTCATGTAGGTCTGAAATGCATGCAGTCCTCCTTTCAAGGACAGTTCAAACGGATCATAGTTTTCAAGTGGAACCTTACGATATAAATTGTCCCTAGACCACTTACTTCGAAATGAGCGGATTAAGCCGCTTACCAACAGACATTTTCTACTAGTTAGGGCTCCATCAATTCTACAAAGCGATAAATGATCCGAATTTACTGCCAAAGTTATACCAGAGCTAAAAGATTTGTGGTCACAACTAATAATGATGCGAACCTTTTATGGGTTTTGGGTTTATAAAGGCACGATGGGAACAATTCATCTGCTGCTGGGTAAACTTGAGACCGCCAGTCCAATCTCGAGCATTGTTGTCGCTCATTCCGCTTCAAGGATATATCGTATGTCACTTTCGGCTCTTACAGAGGCCTGGTTTTATGATACACTTAATTGCATCTTTATACAAGTAAGAGTTAGTAATTAGCATAAGAGTTAAGGTGGTCTGAAGACTAAACACCGACAATTTCACAAACCAAAGCTTTGAATAAGCCGCAATATTTTTCTGCAGAAGAACTTAATTGAATCAAATTACAAACGTAAAATAGATTATTTAATTATATTTATAAATTGTATACGTAAATTCGCCATCAATAAGTTGATAGAATCTTCAATAAATTGATAAAAGTGAAAGATGTGCATTCAATCAACAATACATCAAAGCTCTATCAAAAGCAAAAATGATTCAAAATCCGAATTACATGACAGTATTGAAATGCAATGCTCATTTTCTTTTACATTGAATGACTTTGTGTTACATTGAATGACAATATTGATGAATATTAACATACAATTGAAAAACTAAACTGCATGATGCCAAATAAAAAGTGTATTCATGTTGATTACTAGTTAATATGAGTGATACTTAAATAGCATTTTATATTCAGAAATTTGTATTGTTTAATTTTTGGTAAAAACGTTGGTCAATCGTAAATGTTTGTTTAAGTAATATCGTTCGTACATTTCCGTAACATATACTCTTTATACGTCATGACGGAGTTTTAATTACGCGGTAGCATATAAATACGTTAAATGTTTGGAGGTCAATTTGATAATTATAAAATACTTTATTTATATAAATTAAACGGGCTAGTATCATTACAGTGTATAGTTTCTGATAATATGTTTTTGACAATATCTTTTATTGTTTACGATATTTTACCAATCTAATTGGAGCAACAGGTTAGTATTTTTGCGTTAAACTTCTCAATAAAATTACTGCACAATTCTACCTCCAAGAGAAAACAAGTTATTTTCATAAATTGTGTTAAGTAACCAGAGTTTTGTCAGCCATCTGTGGTTAATGATAATACTGGACAATAACTGATCAAATCATGGAACTAAACTGTGTGTATAGGTCCTTGATCAAAACGAGATAATCGCTTTGGTCTGAAAAAGGGGCAATTAAACACCAGAATTCATATGCTAAAATGATATTAGATTGATTGCAAAAAACAATGAAATTACTAACGCAAAATTATTTCATGTGTTACAGTGTTGGTTTTACTATACCAATACCACAGAAGAAGTCAGTTATTATTTATATATTTATTCCCCCCTTCGAAGAGGAGGGGATATATTGTTTGAACATGTCGGTTTGTCCGTCGGTCGTTTAGTCCACCAAATGGTTTCCGGATGATAACTCAAGAACGCTTAATCAGGAAACTGCATAGGCACATTGATCATGACTTGCAGATGACCCCTATGATTTTCAGGTCACTAGGTCAAAGGTCAAGGTCACGACTAGGGGGGGGGCTTTGTCTCCGACCGCGGAACACTTGTTATTCTTTACTATAAACTCAATTACAACTACAACAATACAAACATTCAATTATATATATATATATATATATATATATATATATATATATATATATATATATATATATATATATACAATAGACAATTGTATGTAACCATTCTAAATTATAAATATTAGAGACTTCTAATCATGTAAACCCATATGTATACATTAATAAAATTACCAGAGTTCCGATTCTGTACAAATATGTTCTGAATTACATTGCAAAACCTAAGAGGCTGTTGCTAATCATTTGTTAACATAATTGATTTAAGATATTGAGTTCAAATACGAGCACTATTGCGCAATTAAGAAATTGTTTAGAAAATCGAGTATCACCCCGATCAGATCGTAGATGACCTGATTAGCAACAACTTCTTAAAAGCCTCTAAAAACAGTATTGTTACTTAAAAGAAACGAAAATACAAGTATATAAAAGACGACGTTTTAAAACATAACATGTTATGGCACAACTTCTAATCAGTAATGGGGTTGTGAAGAGAAAAACTAATTGATCGTTTTCAGACTAATACAGAAAGTTAGGATTTACACTTACAGCATTGTCAAATAATATATGTCTTAAGTCATGATACAAATAACAATCAAGAACAACATGGCTCTCATCCTCAACATTATCGCAAAAGGGGCACTACCAGTCTATTACGTCCAGTCGCTCGTATCGCGGTTTCTATCCGCAGAGGCGCTACACCACAACGAAATTTACTAATGGATACCTTTTAAGCTGACAAAAAGATTCCGTACTAAAATCGTCCTTAAATAGGCGATAAGTACGCAACTTATTTCTGCCTCCATTGAAAGGACCTGTAACATAATTAAGAGATTGATACCAGACTTAAATTTATCACATAAAACATTCATCATTCCATTCAATAAGGCATGTTTCGGTAAAGCCGACTCGATATTTATGTATTGTTGCAATCCGTTTGTATTAAAGATATCAGTGACAATATAATACACATTTCTACAAGACCTTCCAGCTAAAGACTTAGCCCAGAGTGCAACACGCTTATTCATTCTAAAATCATACATTGTTGATGGCGTGTGTATATGGCGTGTGCATAAATTGACTAACTAAATAAACATATTATACTTTTGTTTGGTCTGGACAAGTGCAAACACTGCCTTGTTTGAATGTGCGATATGGTGCGCAGCGAGAAATTACCGAATTGTCTCGTGGAGAAATGATATCTGTGAATACTGAAATGCTTGTGTGGAAAGGCGTTTTTGTGATAAAATGCCGCACTGAATCAGAGGCCCCTTAATAAAATATTTTTTTGCATTGGCTTTGTTGACGAGACTCCAGCAAAACACAGTTAAGTTCGCATTATGAACAATTTAAAGCATTGTCGTCCATTCACAATTTGACAAAGAGCGTCTGAACCATCTTTAACGTACGTCATAAATTCATTATATGTCTTTATATTGGTACGATGAAAACGTATTAACATGTTCTTTGTAAGCTCATCTGAATCAGTTATTTTATCTACTTCTAGAAGTGTGTCGATTTCAGAATTCTTGATTACCAGTTCGTCTTCGGAATCCATCTTTTTCAATTGTAATATGCATTACAATTGGTGGCACAAATACATCAGCAATGGGTTTGTCAATACCTTACCACATAGGTGAAATCGACACGGTACTCTGTAATCTCTTGTAGTGTGCAACTAAATCTCCTTGAAACGCTCAACCCGGATAAAACAGCTTAATTATATCAATAGCTGACATATATAAATAATTCAACATTTCTTAATCATAAGAACGTAAAATTCGTACCTGAATATAGTGTCGACACATTTCGAAAGTGTTTTTGCGATCTTCAGATATACTTCTTGAGCTCAACTTTATTTCTTGATAGAATGAAATGGAACTGCATGTTTGCTTTTCAAATAGTATTATTTTAATGGGCAAACTCAAAATACGATTCACATTACTATGATGTATTCTTGCCCTACTCATAATTGAATCAGTTTTAATTTGTTTGTAGTTTTCAACAGGACATTATAAAGGCTATACCGGAAACACTAGAAGACCTTGAGGCATTCCATTGATATGCTTGTCACAAATAAATAAGGCATGTAGACGCATCGACCAGCTGTAGTTAGAAATAATATGTGGAGACTTATATTATTAAACGATTGTTATAACTTTTATTCACCTAAAACGTATAACATATGTATATAGTATGTCTAGTTCTGTTGTTTGTCCATTTTGCGCTCTTAGTTCCAATATGTTGAATATATCTGGTTCATTACCGGTGATTAGAGATAGAAATTCTTTTAAAATATGTGTCTCTGGACATAGAAACATAAATTATATAATATTTTGTTTAATTTAGCAACGTTCGCAGTATTTTTACCTTCCTTTTTGTCGTTATAGTGTTTTTCTCAATATGTCATTTCTCGCCTGTTCGGACAATGACAAAGAGTTATGCTGAAGCTGTAAAGAAAAGAGTTTGACGCTTAAAAGACTCTAAAATTTGCCATACAAATAAATCACCAGACTTTTGCTTGCGTATGCATCAATATACGACTAGTTAAACAGTGCTAATGTTTAATGTAAGTAAATAATACTTTTAGGAGACTCTCTAGACATCCTTATTAAACCATGACATTGCTTGTTTAAGAAACAGATGTGATGTAAATAATGTAATCTCATTTGAAACACACATCCCGCCATCAAACGTTTGTCTATATTTGCAATACGGTAATAAATTGCATGACCTCAATTAAATATTTATGCGCATCCACTGCTGGCTTTAAACCATTGAAGTGTGCGAGATCACAAGAAGATTTAAAAGACAATCAAAGCAGCTAATCATATCCCCGTCAGCTATATTCATATTTTGCATGTGTCGTAGTTTGTGTAACTTCTGTTCGTGCCTGAGATATAAGTAATGTTATCACACACTACACATCATAAAAATTCATGACAACATTTTATGTCCAAAAAGTTATAACAAAATACGCATATATGATTAGAATACCTTGCAAGGTAATTTGTGCATTACCTTTGTGCATATATTATTATTCTGACTAAGGTCATCAGTAAAGTATTTATGCATCCATCTTCAGTTGTATCAGGCGTTTATGATACCATTAAAGTCGGTGATATCTGCGCTCGGTTTATTATCTTAACCTGTGGAATGCATGTGCCATTTCGCCAACTCCCACGAATTGGTGCACCATTTTGTCGAATTAGGAGTCACTTCATGTTGTACACGTCGTTTGCTCACTTATACGGTACTTTGCATGTTAAAAACCGCGAATGTGTATGTAACAAGCTTCAAATGCACCACTGGCTAATTCGGACAATGCAACCCTCGTCGTGTATGTAGCCAACATAAATTTCAGCCAATTATATGCCTCTTTAGTTCGAAGCTTTTCTTCAATTTCACTGTTTCGTAACTAACTGTGCATTCCGGGTATCCACACGTGATATCCTTTTCTGTATCAACACTCTCGTACAAATAGATGTCAGGCAAATTCATTTTTAAATCCCAATTCGTTTGCAAATATGGTTACATCGTTTGAAAAATATAGATCATTATATGTTAAAGTATTGAATTCGCACGTTTGAAGAAAACAATGCAAGTGTAACGTGCTATTCATTTCGCAAAACAACGTTTAAGAGTTGTACCTTTTATTGTAAACCTTTCGTATTTACTTTAAAACGTTGTGCATCATGAAAGTGAAATGTCACATATTTAATTTATCGGACACATGCACATTCTAAGAAACAGACAATTCTGCGATGAACTATGCTTAACACCCACGAATACAATACAATAATAACAGCAGCGAAAGTAGAAAACAATGTCAGCCTATCTTCAGATTTCAAATGGTTAAAACGCTCTTCGGAAGAACAAACAGAAACGGGAGATGAGGAAGTCCATCGTCACAACGTCATAGACGGCGTTAATAAAAACACGTTGAAAAATGTATCCATTATCAGGACAATGTGTATAAAGCGGCGTATTAAGTTTATAGCAATCAACTCAACCGGGATATTCGCCCGAACCGGCTTAGTCTGATTTTGCGTTGATACCAATATTGAAAACGTAGGAAAGAGGTTCAGTAATTTGAAACAACTACAAATAGCAACAACAACCATCATAAAACATTTTCAAAGGAAAGGCGTACTGATGCGATTAAATCACACTGAGGAAATCAAAACCGAAGCTGTTTATTTTCCATTCAGAAGATTATTTTACAAAAGTTTACATAGTGTCAGTGTCCGACAAATTTCTTATTTTTCAGGTAGCCCACTGGGCTACCAATAAACATATTTGGTAGCCCATAAAATTTTCCGACAAAATGATAAGAGGCAGGTTTTCATCTTTATTTTATTTCTTCATTTACATATACATAATATGTATACATACATATACATAAAACAGCAAGTAGTCTGATGTACACAGTCAATATCGTAAATTAATGTTACAGTACAGGCACCGTGTACTTAAATATAAATGTACCAAAGAAAATCATATACTACATGTAGATATTACATGTATGTGCACATGTATGTGTACTTAAATTCGGACAGCACGTTAAGTCGTAAACGTAAATAAAGCGTTTAGATGATCAATACGATTGACTCGTATGGTGTTAATCAATGCAATTGCCCTTTTTAACAACAAAAATAGTGACGTGCGGCAATATAGTGTCGCCATTGAAACTAAAACTCTTTATTTGAAAATACGAAAAAAGTGATACCAATTTGAAAAAGAATACACAATGAGTAAAGTTTAATTTGACGAAAAATGTAATACATTTAAATTAAAGCGTCTGTATAAGGACTTCCCTTTCGTATGAAGTTTTACTACTTCTACTAATAATTATAATTATAATTAGTAGTAGTAGCAGTGGTGGTGGTGGTGGTGGTGGTGGTGGAGGTAGAGGTAGTGGTGGTGGTGGTGGTAATGGTAGTGGTAGTAGTTGTGCTAGTAGTAGTAGTAGTAGTAGTAGTAGTAGTAGTAGTAGTAGTAGTAGTAGTAGTAGTAGTAGTAGTAGTAGTACTAGTAGTAGTAGTAGTAGTATAAGTAGTAGTAGTAGTAGTAGTAGTAGTAGTAGTAGTAGTAGTAGTAGTAGTAGTAGTAGTAGTAGTAGTAGCAGTAGTAGTAGAAGTATTATTATTATTATTGTTATTAATATTATTATTAATATTATTATTATTATTATTATTATTATTATTATTATTATTAGTAGTAGTAGTAGTAGTAGTAGTAGTAGTAGTAGTAGTAGTAGTAGTAGTAGTAGTAGTAGTAGTAGTAGTAGAAGTAGTAGTAGTAGTAGTAGTAGTAGTAGTAGTAGTAGTAGTAGTAGTAGTAGAAGTAGTAGTAATAGTAGTAGTAGTAGTAGTAGTAGTAGTAGTAGTACTAGTAGTAGAAGTAGTAGTTGTAATAGTTGTATTATTATAAGTATTGTTATTATTATTTAATTCTATATTCCGCCAATCATATATGGTGATCATCAATATACATTATATGAATGATATGTTATGTAATCTCCCGTTAAAGTTGAAACTATCGTCGGATACGTTCGTCCCTTAAATTACCACTTTTAAGGGTAACGCTTTGATTTATAGTCGCCGATTTTATTTATTTATAGTCGCGAGGGACTATTCCTTAAAATAAGCTGATCTTGCAGTGACCGATAGCATTCGTCGAAATTCTGACTTTATTCGCTGGTATTGATTTATAAACATATGTGCATTAAATTAACAACTTATGATTTGTGGTATAAATGTATCAAATTGATTCTCAATGTTCTGTTCCCGGGAACACGAACTTAATCGTTCTTGTATCAAAAGAAGAAAAAACATGCGTTTCATTTCATGTCATCAACGGTTGCCGTATAGGGGTATTTCACTACGACCCGATTTCTCACGATTTGTCCCGATTTCCAATATTTTGAGGTCGGGGACATTCGTAGCTCAATCGGCGAAAGTCATAGCTCATTCGTAGCAGTCGTGGGCCGGTCGTAAGTGATTCCTGCAACTCGTGAGCTCCCTAAAAATCGTGGCCAGATTTTAAAAGTGTTATTGGACAAGACCTCCAAGACTGAATTTAATCGCAGTTGACTCGTAACAGCATCGTCGTGCGTTCTTTGGCGTCGTAATGGAATTGTAGGTAATTATTGACTCAATCGGGAAATCTGTGATCACGTAATATGTCTACGAAACAGCTACGACTTTGTCAAGACACTCACGAGGTCACCCCGAGTGAGTTGTGAGCCCGCTAAGATTCTTGCGATTTAGATCAATACTCTCACCAGGTCATCCCGAGTGACTTGCGAGCCCGCTAAGATTCTTGCGATTTCGATCAATGTCAATAGATATTGCATGGCGCCTAATTCATGGGTGCGTTCGGTGGGGTCCTAGCTTAGTCGTGACCGATCTGCATCGTTCGTATTACAGTCGCAGTAGATTCTTACACATCATATTGAAGTCGCGACCCTATTCGCAAGACTTCAACCGAACCCAACGATTTGTCGTAACTCTATCGAACAAGTGTCCTAACTGAATCGTAGACTGTAACGAGTCTTCCCGATTCAATAAATGTGATAAATCGTAGCGATTCATGGACTTGTTTTCGTAGTGGAATAGGGCCATTAAGTACTTGACACATTACTGCCTTCAATTGTGAAAAACGGTTGTTTATAGAAGTACGCAAACTTCCTTTCAGCGTGGGATACACGCCTGTCTTCACTAGTGGACAGTTGTTGATATCATCAATTGGCACACGGTATTTTCATATTTTACACACGGTTGTATTCCGTAGTGGACACACGATTTCCTTCATGAATGGCTACACGGCTACATGCATGCAGTGACAAACAGTTGCTTCCAGTAGATGGCACACGGTCATCCTCATTAATGGGCACGCGTTTGTTTTCATCCCCGTACACACGTTTCCTTCATAATAGGAAACATGTTTTCAGCAATGATCTTCATACGTTTTTTTCCTTAGTGGACGCACGCTTGTCTTCAGTGGGTGACACATTATTTTCTTCAGAAGTATTCCCACGATTGTCCACAGCAATGACACGTTTTCTTCATGAGCAGACACATACTTCCTTTGCAGATTTTTATATGGTTGCCTACATCAGCAGTAACACTGCGGTTTTTATCAGCGGACAAACACTCGTCTACTTCAACGGACACACGAATGTTTTTTTTTCATTTTTATGTTATTATACATGATTTTTCCAACAAAGTTTTTGGCCTGGGGCGTAGCCCCAAGGCCATAGTAATGATACAAATTTCTGAGCGAGTCAGAATTGGCTGGCTGCCAAAAACCAAATTCCCAAAAGTCCGATTTACCCCTTAATTCATGCGCAATAAAAGAAGTTCTTCGCAGATCTCATTAATCCGCCTTGTAAATACAGAACATCACTATATAACATGACCGTGTCATAAAAGTTATGAACAATATATTATTGAAGCAAAATTGCTAAGCATTGGCTACGACATATTGTTTGCATATTAATGCGAGATTAAGTTCCTCACTTGACGGTCTAGGCCGAAACGATACGATTGTCTACGGAGACAGTAAGAAGACGTTTTTTCTGATACTGATATTTTTTTGAAGAAATTATAAAATTATTTGGTATTTATAAAACTATTCTAAGATATTGTTATTTTATTTTGCGCAAAAATAAAAATGAAAAAAACAACAACAACAAATATTCCTTATCATTCTCGGAAATATACGAAGTTACCGGATATGATATTTCACTGCGCAGATCGAGCGCGCAGATCGAGCGCGAAAAGTGATACGTGAGGCAACGTACACAATCTGTACACCGTTCTTTATCAGGGTAAAGGCCCAGTCACACTATGATACCGGCGGAGTCCCGGTGCGTGATCCGGGATCTAACGGGATGAACCGGGGCTATACCGGGATGAACCGAGGCTCCATCGGGGACGACCGGAATGAACCGGGGAAAACCGGGGCTCCACTGAGAAAGTATTAAAATGTTTAATACATCCGTGATGAACCGGGAGTCACCGGAAAGGATCGGCAACGACCGGCGCGGCACCAGGAACAACCGCGACGGAACCGGGAACAACCGGGACGGCACCGGTGAATGCCGTTAGAGTCACGATATAGCTACGGTACATAAGCAAGCCGGCGCTCTGCCGGGACGCAACCGGCATTCACCGGGGCTGCCCCGGGGCATTACCGGCGACGACCGGGGTGAAACCGGGGCGTTGCCGGTTTTCACCGGGGCTCAACCGGGGCACTACCAGCGACAACCGGGGCTCTGCCGGGGCTTCACAGGGATAAACCGTAGCCAGTCCGGGTTGACCCGGACTCTATCGGACTGTTAACCGGCTTCAACCGGGGCGGCACCGGGAAATAGTGTGACTGCGATTAAAATTTTCTACGAATCATCCCGGTCCTCGCCGGTCGACCAGCGTTAGCAAACCGGGATGGACTGGGTCTCTACCGGCAATAGTGAGACTTGGGCTTAAGTGGATTTTCTTTTGTATAAACATTACAAAGGAAGTATGATTGTTTTCCTGATCTGTTAATTATGTAATAGAAAGCTATTGTAGGCTATTAAAAGTGATTTATTTCATGCCAACAATAACAGGCTTTTTGCGGCTATTTTGTTGTTGTTGTATATCTTCACCGCCTATGTAGACGAACCTTTACCAGATCTGTACAGTTGAACAAAATGTTATCGTTCCCACAAACAGTATCGTGTTGTATTCCACCGTCTATGTATACTGTAGTATATACACAAATATTGTCTTTTCTTATAGTTTCTGAGCTTCTGCACTCAACCGCTAGGGTCAATTCGTTTACATTCGGACAAAGGGAGAAATTCGGACAAAACATCCTAAATGCATTTTACGTCACACTAAATCTAGCCCCAGGCCTTCAGCGCCTACAGCGCTTTAATTAAATCCAGGCATTATTAAGAAAAGATGTCAACTGATGTGTTTTTAATTTGAGTACATAGATCGTATTTAAAAAAGAATAAAATTTACTCAGTGCAATGACCTGGACTATTGACATAACATGCACGCTTCAACACAAACATATTTTTATTAGAAACCCGGCAGATCGACACTTGACCATGTTGAAACCACGTACGATTGCTGTCTAGTAATATAATAAGTAAGATTATAATGGTGTAATAGATTCGAGGTTACCACGAAGCGGTTAAATACACAAGCTTAAACTTCAGGCAATTTTGTTCTTTGAGAAATTTTTAATCTCTTGGCTACTCTAGCCTCTTGTTTTAGTTTTCTATCTGGTCATCTCTCGCGACGTATGCGTGTCCTGATTGATATTTGATTGCGCAACCGGATATTGGGTCAGCTACAGTCTTTCACAGTTTTAAAACGGTTTTCTTGTTACATCAACGCTCAGTTTCTTGTATCTCCTGCTAACAAGTAACATCTACCTGTTCGAAATACAATGTCATCATTATGCTGATTTTCTCAGGTATATTGAACGCATCGATTTCATGAAAGGCGCTTGTTCAATTGAGCCGTCTCAAGGACTCGTACTGCCTGTTGACTTAAAATTGGTGAGGAAACCTAAAGATAAGCCATGCTTCTTAGAAGACACATTAAAGATAATTTGCTTTTTCCTTACAGTTCCTTTAAAACCTCTGCATGGCTTACGGGGTAGCATTTGTTGTGTTTCTGACGTTCGAATCTCCGATAGAAAAGGGTCTCTAATGTAATTACAAATTAGGTTAGGTTTATGATCTGTAGATGCAATAACACGTCTGTTGTTACTCCCTAGACTCTGCGTATTTCTCACTATAATGTTCTCATTATTGTCAGTTGAATGAAAGTCGGGAGAACTTTGTGTTTGATTCATGTATAACTCACGCACTGATATACTTATGTACAGTAACTAGTTTTTGTATAAAGATAGTCTGACACTGATCTAAGCTAATAATTATCGCCTAAGTTTCTGTTTGACTTTAAGATATTATTAGTTACGTTCAAAAGAATTTGTCATTTCATCAAAACAATTATTTTCATCGGGTTATACATGTTCATCGGTTATTCCAAATAACCATAAACTATTGGATGGTCCCAGGTCAGGTGAGACTATGCATATTTCAATGTATATTTAGTGTGGGGTATCATCCGCAACAACTCCTCGTTCATTCTCAAGGGGAACAAGCAGACCTACAGCCGGGTATTCACTCTATTCTAAATACTAATAAGGACAACAAATTGTTACGCACATTTGTTAAGAGTAATAATTGTTTTAAAAGTAGTCTTAAATCAACGTGGTTTGAACACAGATATAGAGGCCTACTTGTTAGTTCAACCTCTTAATTTTGAAAACAAAATGTTCTGTTTCTCTTTATTGAGATTTTTCAGCTTCTTGGGAATGAGGCTGGGTCCTGTTAGGGGAAAAATCATGTTGTTTTGAAACTAAATTGGGAAAATGTTAAATTGTTTCAAGTCAGTAGACTCACTTATATACCAGGGCAACATATAAGGATCATTTTATCATTTCTACGATTTGTATTGGACAGAAAATGAATTACAATGCATGGTTAGACATTAACTTTTTTATGAGCAAGACCGTCGGACCAGCTCCTCTTAAAATGTACTAACCCGAACCTGATGTCTACTAGACCATAAATGACATAATCATAGCAAATTAACACAATTGTGTCATGTAACTGTTTAATCAGGATTTATCAGTAAATAATCAGTGAACACCAGATTTTTGTTATGCATAGAGCAAAACAATAAAATAAAACTTTTTTTGCTTTTCTTCGTCAAATTCAAGCCATGGGAACTGACTCGATTTTCCATCTAGGATAAAATTGACGTTTTCGTGTTTCTTTATATTTACGTGTCATATCAGTTTGAGCGTCGGATTCTTTTTTTTTAACTGATTTGTCGGACGAAAATCCGAACTTGAACAAAGCCATTTTTTTAATAACATTCTCTTGTTTGCTATATGCAAAAATGTTTAAATTGACGATACCGATTTTTGATAGAAGTCGTAAAATCATGCTCTACAGTTTTACGACACTGCAGAAAATCATTAATATTCATGACAATTTGACCAATGGAAACCAGCAATTTCTGCAGGAAGCTCTCCTTTGCGTCTAAAAATACCGATGAATCATGTGAATGCTCCGCGTTTATTTAAATACACTAGTTTTGTTTTAATGTAAATAATGGATACCAGAGTAATTTGACACATTAAAAATAAAGGTTTTCACAGCAGTTAATTATAGTTTTATATATGAATCAGTATAGATTTTTTTATGTACGACCAGTCGGACAAGCTAGCCCGCAGTTTTACTAGCCTGACCACTGATCTTACTAGAAAATGTCTGTCAGACGTGCCTTAGTGTCGAACCCTGCAATCAAGAATCAATTATACAAAAATCGAATATGGGAAAATGAATTGCAATTGATTCTGGTTCGTTTTCTTTGTTTAGTTTCTCTCCGTAGCTTGTTTGATTTGAATAAGTATACTGTAACCTTTAGTGCGGCCGTATTATTTGTAGAAAGTTTATATAAACACCAGATTGGTATGGTGTCTGTACAATTTTGCTTCTGTCGCACAAAGTCTGGAAAATGATAGATGCTAAACTCGGACAGGCTAGAAAACTTTCATTAAATGCATGCACGCCCAATATTTTATGATTTGTTATGCGACCCAATTGTGAAAAGATGCTGTGAGGAGTAAACTCTCAGATTTAATGACTGTTAGAAATAGCTTCTGAAATAATCTGCAAAACACTGGCGATTCCTTGTCTGAAAACAAATGTCATTGTGGATAAATTATTCATTTGTTGTCATTGATGTAAAGGGTTTCAATTTGTGCCTTACGTGCAACATTTGTATGAAAGGTAATGTTATTACAGTATGGGCTAGGGCATGCAATATTCCAAATGGCGAGATTGTCAAGCACAATACTAGTACAAAACACAAGGATGCAGTGAAGAAAATAGGGATGTTTGTATTAAATTGTCAAGTTATTGCCAAATAGTTTTGAGGGAAAAAACTATAACAAAAAAATCTTGTAGTGAAAACTATTTGACACAAAATCTTATCAGTTGCTTATCAGTTGCCCTGTAATACTATGTTAGTGAAATTGATTAGTTAGTTTCGCCCCCAAGGCCTTTTGAAAGTGTTGTGACATATTTAATTTGTTACTCATTAATGTGTTTATTCTGCTTTTAGGAGCCCAACAATCTCAAGTCCCGCAACTCCTTCCGCTACAATGGTCTGATCCATAAGCGCACAGTTGGTGTTGAGAATGCAAAGGACAACAAGGGCATTGTATTGATCACGAGGAAACCTAGAAGTATAACCTTGTCTTGAGCAAATTACTTCACATACTTTTATTAACCAGGTTTTCCAAAGAAAAAAACTGGTTATCAGATTGGCGATGTCGGCGGGGGGGGGGGGGGGGGGTAGCGGGCAGGCGGAACAAGCTTGTCCGTGCCATAACTTTGTCGTTCATTGTCAGATTTTAAAATCATTTGGCACATTTGTTCACCATCATTAGACGGTGTGTCGTGCGAAAGAATTACGTCGATATCTCCAAGGTCAAGGTCACAATTTGAGTTTGAAGGTCAAAATTGGCCATAAATGAGCTTGTCTGGGCCATAACTTTGTTGTTCATTGTCAGATTTTAGAATCATTTGGCACATTTGTTCACCATCATTAGACGGTGTGTCTCTTAAAAGAATTAATACGATATCTCCAAGGTCAAGATAACAATTTGAGTTTGAAGGTCAAAAATGGCCATAAATGAGCTTGTCCGGGCCATTACTTTGTGATTCATTGTGAGATTTGAAAATAATTTTGCACATTTGTTCACCAGCATTAGAAGGTGTGTGGCGCGAAAGAATCACATCGATATCTCCAAGGTCAAGGTCACAATTTGAGTTTGAAGGTCAAAAAAGGCCATAAATGAGCTTGTCTGGGCCATTTCTATGTCATTCATTGTGACATTTTAAAATCATTTGGCACATTTGTTCACCATTATTAGACGGTGTGTTGCGCGAAAGAATTACGTCGATATCTCCAAGGTAACAATTTGAGTTTGAAGGTCAGAAATGGCCATAAATGAGCTTGTCTGGGCCATTACTATGTCATTCATTGTGACATTTAAAAATCATTTGGCACATTTGTTCACCATTATTGGACGGTGTGTCGCGCGGAAGAATTACGTCAATATCTCCAAGGTCAAGGTCGCCACAACTAAAAATAGATTGATTTTGAAACAACTATGTAACTATGAACAATCAGTAACAATGCACATTTTGATTTTGAGTTGTCTCTCTTTATCAGACTTTTTTTTTTCTAATTTAAGTCAAGGTCAATTTTGCACATGGGGGTTAACAATACATATTTTGAATTGTCTCCCTTTATCAGACTTTTTTTCAACTGAAAACCTGGTTTTTTGACAATTTTGTCCTTTGTAATTAAATTGAATGAGTAAGAAAAAACATACATATCCGCTGATTTCAAAATGGGAGATTACCTGATAATCTTGTTATTTTGCATATGAAAGAAAATGTATATTCATAGTACATGTATGTGTTGAGAGAGAGTTGAAGCCTGTTTTTTGATACGAAAATATGTCTTCACCTATACCCATACAAATTTAGTGCTTAGCCATTCATCTGTACTTACCATAAAATAAGTTTTGTATTAGAAGGAACTATTATTCCCTCATAAACAGGGAGGCATTAAGCAATGCATTTCTCCATCCATATGTTTGCAAGGGCATACGTTCTGAGGCTGCTTTATTTAAAAAAAACAAAAACGGCTGGGTGAATCTTGCCCGAACTTTCACAGCAGAAGAACCTTAATATACAGATGGTCGAAAGGGAGGGAATTTTGGCAGAATTATGGCCCTTTGTTTTTCCACTAAAGAATATTTGGGCGCAAAATTTTGATGCAAATATTACCAGTAGAATATATCTTTAATATTTTTTATATCATTTTATCACAGTATAGCAGTAAGACTGTGTTTTTCATAAGATTTCTTTTACATTTATACTGAGAAACATTTGAAGAGCATGTAACAAATAAGCTGAAAAAGACTGGACTTAGTATTTTGACCCCAGAGAAATTATTTATCTTTTATCCACTGCACATTTCAATCACCGGGTCATTTGACCCATTTGACTTTCAAAATCTACTGAAATTCAAAAGTTCAACTTTAAGGCCACAAGTTCCCTTTAAGCATAGACATTGTGCCATTATTAAAGAGTTTGTCTGCATATACCTTAGGTGTTGTCCCAGATTAGCCAAAGCAGTCCACACAGTCTCTTCAAAACAAAAATTCAGTTAAGGCGGAAAGTATCGACCTAATAAGCCTATGCACACTTGTTAGGATAATCTGGGACACTTAATTAATTAATAATATATCCTACCCCTGATACATGATACCCATCATTACAGTGACCAACCTGCCCAAATTGACCTAAACCGCGTAGAACTAAAGAAGGGTGGCAGAAAGAGTCTGAGCACCATCCGTAACACAATTCGCAAGGGTCGCTACAGGAAAGACTTGAAAATGGTGAGAGGTCGTGGTGTAGTTTAATAAAGATGGATTACACTAAACCTTTTAGGAGATTTTCGCCTGATTGTATTTTGCGGCAGAGTTAAATTAGGAAAGGCTACACTCAACCTTAAAGAAGATTTTTTGTTAGAATATTTCTGAAAAAAAATCAATACTTAATAGAAACTGAATGAATCTCAATTGTCAAATGTCAATAAGTGTCTTATACATTTAAAAGTGTCATGTTTGTAAGTGGGGTGCTTCCACTGAGAGCTGGTTTTCTCAATCCTGTGTTTTGAATAACACCATGTTTCTCCTCTTATCTCCAGGCTGCTCTCCGTCGTGCCAGCGCCCTGTTGAAGAGCCAGAAGCCAGTGGCCGTGAGGAAGACCATGCGCAAGAAGAAAGAATAGGGCCACTTGTTGGGGACTTTGTTGAAAATAAAGAGAAAAAAATATTGTATGAAGATGTTGGGTTTTTAGTGTGTGGAATGCGTTCTGGTCTATTGATAGATTTTGTATACTGAAATCATAGTTTGTCACGCTATGATATCCAATCCACACTTACTTATAACATGTCTGCACCCTGACAAATTAGGGTTTATTCGCTTTCATATGAATTGATGTGAATAAATTTGAAATAACATAGTGAAAGTAATATTTCGTAGGAGACGATGCGTCTTGCTTCTTAAGGTAATCATGTTAAATGTTGAGGTAATACCGTGTGACTTTAAACCCACTCACACACATATTCCTCATGATTATGCTGTTCCTTCCTGTATCATTCTTTGGCAGTGGATCAGTTGAAATGACTGAATTAAGTTCATTACATTAGTCAGTTTATTGTGCGAATGATACGGGTAACATTACGTTCCAAGTTAAACTTTTGAGGTCTGAACAGCAACGATCAAAAAGTGGCGCATTCTCAGACTTCCAAGCGCATGAAAGGACTCTGTATTCATGGCACCCGTCAAGGCAATATTTGGTTGTCAAAAGTCGATCTACTGTACTGTGTTAAAATACTGTTCGTCCACCGTATAATCACTAAGCATCAAATAATATAGACAACTTTAAATATTGAGACAGAATGTTGCTCTCTAGAACCTTGACTTCACGGTAACGAAGCGCGAACATCCGCGATCTCTGATGAAACATTTATAGTTTGAACATGACTTGTGCGAACATTCAACAAGAAGAAATCAAAGTGCTTAAGGCACTGAAATTGTTTGCTATTGCATAATTTAAGATGCATCTTATTTTCAAGATAAATCGCAAGTTTGAAAGCCATTCAAAGAGTGAGGAATTCCAGACTACTCTCTGTATGTTCAAACGACACAAATTGTGACCCAGTTGCATTTGCGCGTTAAGTCCATCTTGCAGAATTTCATGTTCAGTTCTCGTTCACTAAATCGTCCGGGGAATATGTAATTGGCTATTGATAAACACAGTTTTGCTTTCAAGATGAGAAAACAAACACTACCGCAATGTATAGTGTAACGATAATAGGAAAATCGTTTAATTTCTCAACCACAAATGTTTGCCGTACTCTGTCAACACGTCTGGAAAACGTTCCTGAACGCCTGGATAAGCTGCCCTTATCAACCAGTTTGCTATTTTGAAAACAGTTTTGTATCGAAAAGCATTGTGCTAAAATGTGCCATTTACAATTCACAATGAGATTTTGAATGACCCTCGTCATGCGAAAATGGGTCTTATTCCATATGCGCCCATCATATATATATATATAGCCCACTCAGCCTGCGCATCTCTCAGTCTGGTCAAGAATGAGACCATGACACATTGAGTGATTTTATACCGAACGGGCATCGTCTCTGACCAGACTGCTCAAATGCACGGGTTGGGCTTAAGATACGCTGACCGAAACGCAAAAGACCCATTTTCGCATGACATGCATATGAAAGCATAATTCTAATGTGTCGCAAAAAATGCGTGTATTTCAAATATTTACATACGATATATTTCGATGGTGAAGAAATACACTCATAATAAGGCACGTGAGGACACGTATGATGTGCACTCCCGTAGTATAATTTTTATCTACTCGCACTTATGTGTGGTTTGACAATTATAACGCGCATTTCATAGTATGAATAAGTCTTCATGAGTGATTGAACGTTTTAGATGTGCATTACCGGTATATCAACAATACAACAAAGCCCTATTAAAAGCAAAAATGATTTAAAAAGCGAATTCCATGACACGATGTCGGGATTTGCCTCGTATAGCGGAATCTCTGGTGCTTCCAACTGCGAGAGAGTGCTTGATAAGACGCCTAAATTTCTTGTTTTTTAAATTGTGTAACATATTCATGGTCGTCGTAACATGCTAGCCTATTCTTTTAATTGTGCTTATAACCCGTTTTTATATGACTGCGTTATAAACTAATATCTTTCGCCAATTATTTTACAAAAGTTTACACAGTGATTTCACTTTTGACGCCCACGACGTCCTCGACGTGCGGCAATATAGTGTCCTCATTGAAACTAAAACTGCTCATTTGAAAATACGAAAAAAGTGATACCAATTTGAAAGAGAATACACAATGATAAGTGTTTAATTGGACGAAAAATGTAATACATTTAAATTATATCGTCTGTATAAGGACATCCCTCTCGGTAGTAGTAGTAGTAGTAGTAGAAGTAGTAGTAGTAGTAGTAGTAGTAGTAGTAGTAGTTTTTAAACTTTTTTATTTTAGCTCGATTGCATCGAAAGCCTAAGGCTTATATAAATGCTCTCGAGTCCGTTTCCTGGGCCTATAACCAGTACTTGGTGTCTTTGGGGGAGATCTAAAGAACGTTCCCACGGTGGGGATCGAACCCGTGACCTCCCGGTCGCTAGGCGGAGTAGTAGTAGTAGTAGTACTAGTAGTAGTAGTAGTAGTAGTAGTAGTAGTAGTAGTAGTAGTAATAGTTGTATTATTATAAGTAGTGTTATTATTATTTAATTCTATATTCCGCTAATCATATATAGTGATCATCATTATATATTATATAAATCATTTGTTATGTAATCTTCCGTTAAAGTTGAAAATATCTTCTGATACGTTCGTCCCTTAAATTACCACTTTGAAGGGTAATGCTTTGATTTATAGTCGCCGATTTTATTGATTTATAGTCGCGAGGGACTATTACTTAAAATACTAGTAAGCTGATCATGCAGTGACCGATAGCTTTCGTCGAAATTCTGACTTTATTAGCTGGTATTAATTTATTAATATAATTTGTGCATCAATTAACAACTTATGATATATGGTATAAATGAAACAAAATGATTCACAATGTTCTGTTCTTGAATCGAAAGAAGAAATAACATGCGTTTCATTTTATGTCATCAACGGTTGCCTTAAGTACTTGACACATGTCTGCCTTCAGTTGTGAAAACACAGTTGTATAGAAATGAAACTTTCTTTCAGTGCGGGATACACGCCTGGCATCACTAGTGGACAGATGTTGGTTTCATCAATTGACACACGGTGTTTTCATATTTTACACACTGTTGTATTCCGTAGTGGACACACGGTTTTCTTCATGAATTATTACACAGCTACCTTTATGAAGTGACAAACAGTTGCTTTCAGTTGGTGGCACACGGTTATGCCAATTTATCGTCACGCGCTTGTTTCATCCGCGTACACACGTTTCCTTGATTATGGGACACATGTTTTCAGCAATGAGCTTCATGCGTTTTTTCCTTAGTGGACGCACGCTTGTCTTCTGTAACTGACACATTATTTTCTTCAGAAGTATTCCTACGATTGTCTTCAGAAAGGACACGTTTTCTTCATGAGCAGACACATACTTTCCTTTACAGGTGTTTATAAGGTTGCCTACATCAGCAGTAACAATGCGGTTTTTATCAGCGGACTAACAATCGTCTACATCAGCGGACAGACGAATGTTTTTTTTTCATTATTATGTTATTAAACATGATTTTTCCAACAAAGTTGTTAAATCCAGGCATTATTAAGAACATTTTTCAACTGATTTATTTTTAATTTTAGTACATAAATAGGTATTTAAAAAAGAAGAAAATTTACTTAGTACAATGACCTGGACTATTAACTTGAATTCTTCAACACAAACATATTTTAATTATAAGCCCGGCAGATCGACACTTGGCCATGTTGAAACCACATACGATTGCTGTCTAGGTATATAATAAGTAAGATTATAACGATGTAAAAGACTCAAAGATACCACGAAGCGTTTAAATACACAAGCTTAAACTTCAGGCAATTTTGTTCTTTGAGAAAGTTTAAATCACTTGGCGGACTCTAGCCTCTGGTAAAAGTTTTCTATCTGGTCATCTCTCGCGACGTATGCGTGTCCTGATTGATATTTAATTGCGCAACCGGATATTGGGGTTGCTTTAGTCTTTCACATTTTTAAAACGGTTTTCTTGTTGCATCAACGCTCAGTTTCTCAGTATTTTCCTGCTAACAAGTAGCATCTACCTGTTCGAAATACAATGTCATCATTATGCTGATTTTCTCAGGTCTATTGAATGCATCGATTTCATGAAAGGCGCTTGTTCAATTGAGCCGTCTCAAGGACTCGTACTGCCTGTTGTCGTATGCACATATTTTGTAAGTCAGCGAACGAAATAAAAAACTGGTCTGACTTTAAAGTGGTGAGTGAACCTCAAGGATAAGCCATGCTTCTTAGAAGACACATTAAAGATGATGTATTTTTCTTACAGTTCCTTTAAAACCTCTGCATGGCTAACGGGGTAGCATTTGTTGTGTTTCTGGCGTTCGAATCTCCGATGATTAAATTAGAAAACGGTGTCTAATGACATTTCAAATTAGCGTAAGTTTATGATCTGTAGAAATAATAACATGTCTTTTATTGTTGTTACTCACTAGACACTGCGTATTTCTCACTATAATGTTCTCATTATTGTCAGTTGAATGAAAGTCGGGAGAACTTTGTGTTTGATTCATGTATAACTCACGCACTGATATATTTTTGTACAGAAACAAGTTTGTGTATAAAGATAGTCTGACACTGATCTAAGCTAATAATTATCGCCTTAGTTTCTGTTTGACTTTAAGACATTATTAGTTACGTTCAAACGAATTTGTCATTTCATCAAAACAATTATTTTCATTGGGTTATACATGTTCATCGGTTATTCCAAATAACCATGAACTATTGGAATGGTCCCAGGTCAGGTGAGACGATGCATATTTCAATTTATATTGCCTTTCTATAACGGTTTAACGGGTACTAGTATCTTATAACATTAAGTCGTTTAAGCCTGATACTATGCTTTTCTTTTGCAATTTCCCACTTATATGGTTTTCGAATTAAAGCTTTAATCGCGTTTTGAGGAACCATACCCAGCTACACATCTGAAATTTTTTGTTTATCTTTATGTGAGCATTGCTTATTATGTTATAATATCTATCACATATCTATCACATACGTGTGTTTGTATCGAATGAATGAAAATGATTTGTCGAATTTAACTTTATGAACTTTGTAAAATGTTTAAGATCTCCTTTTAACTGATACGCACATTCAAATATATTTATTTAAAGTCGATCATTGCTATATATTAATTATTTGTTTAACCGTATAAAGTATACCACTAGCACATATCAGAACTGGTTTGAGCGTTTGAACGTCAGCTATAAGCTATACAAATTATAGCGCTGTCATATACCATATCTTAACGAGATGGGTCTTACAAATGTATATATTCAAGACTGATATCAAGTTTATGGGCGGTTTGTGAGATGTATACTTATGTATATTTATATTATCTCGTCGTTTATACATATTACTCTCAATTAATCCAGTGTTGTTTTATATCTGAAACAAATCAAATTGAATACTGCAAAGCTTAAAGTTTAAGTAACTTTAGAAAACACTGTGGGCTATCATAACACAATACACTTGTATGTGGGATAAAAGTATCATCAGTGCATGTCTTTACTTGATACCAATTAGTGAACGCATGTATGTAGTATTATTTTAATTCACTTTAAATAGCACCTAGCTTTTTTAGTACTGTGCATTATCATATATATATATTTAGTCTTTTATATTCTATTGAACCTATGTTTTTCTGTACCCGGTAGGGTGGCATATAGCATTTGAATTGTCCGTCCGTCAGTCCGAAAACTTTTACATTGGCCATAACTTTTGCAATATTGAAGATAGCAACTTGATATTTGGCATGCATGTGTATCTCATAGAGCTGCACATTTTGAGTGGTGAAAGGTCAAGGTCAAGGTCATCCTTCAAGGTCAAAGGTTAAAAAACAAATCCAAGGGAAGTAACAACCTTTAAAGGGAGATAATTTCTATTTATCATTTGGCAGGTACAGATAATTTTCACAAGGGAAGTAATATAAAAAATACTCCCCTTGTGAATCTGTATGATCTGTACCTGCCAAATGATATAATCCAAATGGATAGAGTAACAAAAAAATTAAGACAAAAGCGCGGTAGGGGGCATTGTGTTTCTGACAAAAACATCTCTTGTCTGTTTTTTTTTCCAATGACCTTGTGAAAAAAATACTGGACTGAAGTTGATGGAATTCAATGGTATATTATTCTGTTCAGGGGCATTGATAGGTCTTTATTGAGGTAAGTAAAGATCTTTCATTATGCTTATCCCACGGAAGCACCGGCTGATTTATGACGACAAAGTTATTTATGCTCTATTAGTAATTTGCAGTTCAAGTTATGTCCATTGTTTTGCATTACTTTTTTAGAATTATACTTTGCATGTTGTTGTTTAATTCATAATTTTGTTTAAATCCATTTTAGCTTTTGTATGTGAATATTGGGAACAAGATTGAAGAAGTATTGCTATATGCTGCTAGTGCCTATTTGTCGATGTATCAATTTAAGTGACAATGAAAAAATCGCATGACATTATACAAATAATGGTTTAATATATATATATATATATATATATATATATATATATATATATATATATATATATATATATATTATATATATATATATATATATATTTGATATTTTGCCTTGGATTTGTTGACGTTGGACTAACGTTTACAAGCAAAATCAACAATTCATAACATTTTCACTTATTGGGCAACTGACATTCGAAATAGAGTCCTATATTAGAAAATAATAATTTATTACAGGTAAGCTAGCGAAATACAACACGATGCGAACAAAATTAAAAATATCGCTTCTTTCATCGAATATCGTATACAGACAAACAATAAATCGAATGTACTGACTTTGATATGCACTTTGTAAGTTATGTGAAAGCATTAAAATACGTTCTTGGTTTTAATGCATTAAGGACGTAATGGTAGAGCTTCAGAATTCGCTTCAAAGATCCAGAATTCAAATAACGTAAAGGTATTTTAGTAAACAAAATATTTTTGGTATTATCTGAGCCTTTGTAATTAACGTATACATACGATAAAAAATGACGTCATTTTGTGTGTCATTAGGCCATTACATGGTAAATGTTGATTTCGTATCATTTTTATCTTTGATTTGGAAGTTATCGACAAAAATAAAACCGAGCTTTCTTACCAGTTTTTGTTATAGTATTCCTCGTATTTAAAAAAGAAAAGAAAAAAAAAGCCCACGAAGAAATAATATTAATGATTGTATAATGATCTTTTATCGGCTGCTTACCTTGTACGAGCCAAAACAGAATATTCATTTTGTGACCCGGTTTAACCAAAGATGTATTTTGAATGATATAATATGATCTGAAAAATCTCGTGATAATAGACGATTTGTGTTTGATTTGGTTGTTAACAGATTTTGATTTACGATTGATAACAAAATTAAATATGTCACGAGCTTCACTGCCAGGAATAAAACATTTATTAGTTATGATCACGGGCCGGGTAAATAAATAATCGATATTATATCGAAGCAAAACTATTTTATTTATTAATTATATTCCTCTGTTTGTTTACATTTTTAAAATTGCACACTGGAAGTCTTCGCGGATGCTATTTTTCAATAAAAAAGAATTACCAGTTTTAAGACATTTATTCGACCTATTAACAACCGAAAAACAAAAAACAAAACAAAACAACAACAATATATCAATCTGTTTAAAACATAAAGACTTTATTTATTATATTATTATTTTTATTTAAGCAAACATATTAGTCTGTATAATAAGGTCTTAAACAGTGTAATATTTGATCTTCTTGTACATCCAAGCCGCAACATAAGTTTGATCAAGTCAATAAGAAGAACATGCTGTGTACATTCGGTCACTTATTGTATCTCAAATTCTTACACTTCTGCATTAATGTTATAAATAGAAGCAAAAGCGTGTAAGATAGGTGATACAATACAATGACTAAGTTTGCACTCATTATGTTCTAAAAAGCAAACACATTTCATCAACTCTAAGTATGTATTAGAAAAAAAAACTAATTATATACAAATATATCTACTATCTAGAAGAAAAAAACAACACGGGTGTATTGTTTATAAAAAGAGAAAATCCTTAATGAAAGTTTACAATCACAATAAGGAAAGTCATCTGACAAATGCAATTATGCTTGGTACAATGGTTAACAGCATTTGAATTTATTTGAGATTTTCAAAATATCAACTACTTCAAATATGTGAATGGGTCATGAGCCAAGCAACACTTATCAGCATCAAAGAATCTTGCTTTTAAGTGATATAGGCATAAGCACTGTCCTAATAATGTTTATTATCATACAATTCTATGTATGTCAATATGATTGATTTTATGAACAGGCTAGTCATAGTCTGAAAGATAATAAACTACACACTTCGTAAGCGGTACATAAACACTAGCCATAGGTACAAAAAAGTCAAACGAAATAATAAACCCATGGGTTTTAAATACTTGACTCACAGTAAATTCATATTTGCAACATAAGCAAAACATATGGGTGAGTTATTATGGTTAAATTAAGAAAAAGTACATCACGCATGTTATTTACATAGTTGAACAAATATGCATAAGAACATGCTACTAACGTAATAGTTAATCAAATTCACAATATTTCGCAATACATGTAAAGTTAACATTTCTTCAGCTTTACACAATAAGGTTTTTGTATAAATTTATAATTTAAGAAAACATAAATTTAATAAACACATAATTAAGTTTGTTACGTATAACATATTCCGTTGAATGCTTGCATTTGCAAAAACCACAAGCTTATTCAATGTAATCGAGCATTATGCTCAGTACAATTTAATTATATATAGCCCTCCGGATAAGTATCGAACTATATTTGAATGAATTAATAAAAATCAGAATTACAAATTAATGTAACCGTGATATTCATAGTTTAATTATTTAGCGGAAATAATGTAGTTTGTTTAACATTTAAGGTAATACAATCCTCTCACTGTCTAGTTTTTCTTGTTCTACGGGTAGGGTAAATTAACAACAAATATTCGGATAAAACACAAACACTAGCTTTTAAACAGACCCTGTCTCGAGCAGTCGATTCTAAAGAGCAATATCATATTGATCACATGCAATGCCGATCAAATGATTTTATTTTACAAAATTAAACAGCCATTCGGTCGTATTTGAAATTGGGATCATTTGATCATTATATCTGCATTTAAAAGTTAGTAATAGTTATTTTTGTTTTATTTCCAAATGAAGGAAATGCAATTACGTTGCGTTATAAAGATGAACTTAAGTGTTTTAGTTTTCGTCTTAGAATTGCTTAACTAAAATTCACTATGCTAAACTTATGTCAAAGATGTATAAACAAATACTGAATCATAACAATGACACCATAGATAATATTTGTCGAAAACAAAATTTAACCAATTGCATTTTCAAGACAAGGGAATACAAAGTTTACACAACGCAACAAAAACCATAACAATGATAAGAATTTCCTTGAAGGAGCAAATGGTCATGAATGATTGTATAAACTAGTTAACAAACATGGTCTAAACACTTAAATAACTACTTAAATATACAATGTTTATACATGTATATTTGCTTTCTTGTTATTTGCTTAGTTGGTTTAAACAATATTTATTTTGTTTTCATAGACATCATGAACGCAATATAATACAATACAGACATATATGCTACCTTAGACAAGATATGATTAACACTAGTACTGGACAATGTAATATAACAGAATTGAGAATAGTCGCGGCTTATGTTGTGTCTCTCTTCAGTCAGTTGGAAGTGCTGCACAAGGTGTAAAGAAAAAAGCATTTATAAGTTCATTTAAATAAAAAGTATAGGTGTGAGACAATGGAATTGAATATAATATAAACCGTGTAATAAAATGATTAATATAGAGAAAGACAGACTGCACGTTTACATAAATAAGCATTAATATATAAGTTTAATTATGTAATACGAAAGAGATAAAATTGTAAGAGTTTTTTTTGCGAAGAATAGACAAACAGTTGCGGGGCGGAGTGTCATGAACAGGATTAGGTCTATTCACGAGTATTGTAAAAATCTATTTCTACCTCGGATGAAAGACTTATCAAGTTTGAAAATCAGTGAATTTTCTTCGTATGATCCGCCTTTGACACCGAAGAGAAGTAATTGTAACGTTATGGGTTGGACATTGAACAGATTGTCAAATAGTATGGCTCTTTTTTCATTCAATCTTCAATCTGTCTCCCTTTATATTTAGGACTTTCCAATATGTTTTCTCGTACAAATGTTCATTTAATTAGCTACAATGCATTCGCAAACGTGCATGAAGAATATTAGGCCCCCACTCATTATCATAGTAATGCATTGGGATTTTGTGTTTGTCTTTATTTAGCCTTGCTTTAAATATAGAGAAAGAATGAGCAGATCTAACAGTTTCATAGGGCGTTCCATAGGTTTACAGTTGATGGTAAGAAGGATCAGGAAGAAAGCTATGATTTAAATGGAATGCTGAGTATATTGTCGGAATTACGAAGCGGATATACCGTCCTTTCACCCACGCTAGAAGGGATCAGTTGACACAGGTATGGGGTGATGTATTCTCTATCATGCATTATTCTTAATGAATTCAATATGATCGTGACAAAAGCATGAGTTAGAAAAGTTCAGGCCTAGATGTTTATGAGACGAGTTATCATTTATTTTGCAGTCGTTAAGGAAAAGAGGAGATGCATTTGGCAGATTATTTTTCTGGATATTACTAAGGACTCGGTTTTAGACGGATTTAAGGTACCCAACCACTTTTTGGCTCAGGAATGGCCTTAATCAAGATCAGAGTTGAGTTGAGTAGACGCATAGACCGAATTGACGACGATTATATGAAGCGCAGTATCGTCTGCAAACAGGCAAAGTAGGTCGTGAATATCTCAAACCATGTAATTTATGTGTCAAAGAAAAAGGAGAGGACATAACCAGGACCCATAAAAACACCAGCATCGATAGGTGAAAAGTCATATTTAAACCCGGAAATTACAACACACTGTCTATTATCGTTAAAATAGTCTTTCAATCCAGATTGCTCGAGAAACCACTTAGTCGTAGCTTATGAACTAGACCTTCGTGCTACACTATAGCGAAGGCCTTTGAAATATTACACAATACAGCTCAAACCTCTTTACCTCGATCGATAGCTTTCAAAAAGAGTGATATACCGAGAGAAATTAGTTGACAGTTGAATCTTAAGGTATAAAACCTGATTAAAATGTGGTTATAAAATCAATTACCCTTAAATGGTTAAAGATGTATTTGTGAAGAATTCTTTCAAGACATTCTCTTACAACGCTTAATAGAGAGATTTGTCTGTAATGAGCAACATCCTTAGGATCTGACTTTTTTATTGCAAGTACATTTGCATCTTTTCGGCTTCTCGGAACCCTACCGGTACTAATTGAAAAGTTAAAAATATATTGAAGTGCACCTGCGATCGCACCTGCGATTTCTTTTAAGACTCTGCTATTTAATTGGTCTATTTAAGCTATGAGATCTTAACGATAAATGGTGAGATCTTCTAAGATGGGCCAGTCTGAATATGGGAGTTTAGGATGGGTATATGATCTTTGTCGTTAGATGAGATTGAGATGGCAAGAAGGAAAAAGAATATTTGCTTTATCAAGGGGTGACTCATATGTAATACCATTATGAATTAATGGAGGCAACTCGTTATGTGCAATGTTTGCGTATTATTTTTGCAAGGTTATCAAAGTTTTTTTTTTGTCGCTGATCTGACCAGATTATGAACAAGATTACGTTGTTGGCAATACACTCAATATCGTCTATTTGAAGGTCCGGACGATCAGTGACAAAAGATCAGATTTTATATGTACTAGAATGTTACAAAATTGTGATTGTTTTGCCTATTCCTTCTAAACGACGTATGTTATGATGGGATGAGTAAATCGATGTGAAATGTTGATGTAAGCCCAGTTTCGGTAAAAGCTTAAATTTCGAAGCCATTAAGGTCAGCATAAAGAATATATTTCTTGGCGAGGAAGCTCTGGACGTTGTAATATACATTATTATTATTCTCGAAAGCGTCAGTTATTGCTGATGAAGAAGATATACTAAATGATGAGGATGATGTACTAAAGGACTTCCTCTAAAAATAGAATTGCCAGCTAACAGATTTTTTTCAAACGTGTTCATTTGTTTAAGGCTTTAATTTTCATAATTAGGGAATAGAACATACCAATGCGCATCCTATACAAGCCATTTATTGTGTACATAGTGAAATGTCTGGGATTAAGAGATAATTGGACGAGGAAAAGCTAATGTGCGCCCGACTCGCAATAAAAGAAAAAGGGAAAGAATGAAAATTGAGAAAAGAATGATACAAATAAGCATGAAAATTGCTCAATGGATTTTGCAAACATCATTTGATATAGTTATAGCCTGGTTTCGCAAATGTATGCAAAACTATGATGCTTAAATTTGCTGATCGAGATAGGAGGATGTTTAAAATAATGTACGCAACATGAAGTTGGAAGTAAGGCCAAAATCTATGATTATCTTTTCACAAAGCCACAAAGCTGGTTGTATATGCCAAAGTGACGTGTTTACTGGATAGTAAGTTAAAGTGAACATGCATAACATTTAATAGTAAAGTCGGCATGCTACTTGAGAAAGTTTACGATTAGAATAGGTTCTATTAGTGATTTCTTTATGTTTTTAGAATCAAAGACAAAACATTGGTCATATATTAAGCTTATTATATGCTCATAGTTGTACTCTAACATGTTTATTGGTGACCAAGAAACATAAGAAATACATGTACATTGCTCCTTTTAATTTTGTTTGGCGTCAGTGTAGAGGGGGGTTAAGTATTTTCACAAAAAAATATCCATACATGTGCACCAGGAGTGTATCGAGAGATTGTATGTTACAAATAGACTACGTTATAACTAAACAAACAGTGTTGACAGTGTTTATGTTCGTACATGTTAGGTTAAGATTGTATATAACACATTTAAGATATATTTTGGCAATGTGTACATGTCATTATTTGTAAAAGCACTTATATTTGAACTTTTTGAGGAAAACACACGAATACGCATAAAGGTTTTCACATAAATGGACTACGCTCAACTTAAATTATAGTTTTAACATAGTAAGTACACTATAAAGCCGCAGTTGATAATGACTTATTAATTAATTATATATCATTGAAGTCATAGTGTTGTTCTTGTCAACACATTTAGTCTAAAAATGTAAATTGATGTACAAAAATAAGAATAGCACATTAAGCAGCTGAGATTTAAATTGATATTTAAATCTTGGTGTAGTGTAAGAGATGTGGTTGCAAAGCATATTTCACATAAAAACCTCTTCATATAGAATGGTGATATAAAACTTTACAACTACATAAATGATATCAATATGCACAATAATATAATCTGTAATATAACGTTGTAGTTTGATAAACATATGTTACATGTAAACGACTATATTGGATTGGTTCAAAGAAGCTATATAACTACACAATGGAAATCAGTACTGACAATAATATAGTCTAGCGACATATCAACGAGTGTTTTATGGGCCATTCATTAATATGGCATCAATAGGTAAATGCGTGTGAGTTCAGAGTTAATCAATACACATGCGCATATTATTGTGATGTTATAAGTGCTACGGACTACACAAACAATAAATATGAAAATGCATTACATTTTGTAAACAAAGAAAAAGGAATTAAAAAACAACAACGAAAAAACAAGCAAATGCCGGTAGCTTTCTAGTCCATTAAGACTCATAATAACACAGTTTTATATGAGTGCTAGAAAGAACTAAGCAATAAGTGTGCACATCCATAACATTTAGTCAAGTCACATTTGTTGAGTACAAACTTTCTATGTATTATCAAATGTATTTAGGTTTGAAGGGACAAGACAGTGTGTTTGAGAAGGTAAATTTAATTAATGTTCTATGTTTTGGATTTTATTTTAATAAGTACACTCTAAAATTAGAAAGTAGTTCTTCATTTTTTAAAATTAATTTTAGGAATTGCTGTAGGAGAGCATATGATAGGCTGGCTTTTTTACATGTCACATTAAACTTGAAGTAAATGAACATTTGTTTATATAATTTCTTAAGTGTAACTGCAAATAACCAGTTTGATTTTGTGGTAAATGGCTTGTTGTGACAAATAGGATAGTTAAATGACACATTTGTTATAATCTTGTTATGAAAAACAAGAACATTGAAGTGAACCATTTTATACGATTGTGAGCGATTAAGGAGAACATTAAGATCAACCAATCGTGGAATTGGAAGGCGAAAAGGTGCAAGATCATTGAAAACTGTATAACAAAAGCTATGTCATTTACTCCTTATTAAAATGCATGGTTGTGTTAATGTATAAGGGGATGAGTAAATATTATAAAGGTGGTATAAAGTCATAGCAGCAATAGTGATAATGAGAAAAGCAATTGTTTGACATTTTACCATTATTAACATTATGTAAAACATAGTGTTTATTTGGATAAAGATATTAAGCTTAAGTAAATAGTTAGCATCTCATTGGTTCGATGTATTTAATAACCGGATTCACATATTGATAGTACATGAATCATAAAGAAATAAAAATATGTAAAAATAGCCTATTATATAATATTTGCATTGTTGAAGTACATACGGTGGCAGTGATAATATGTATTTTCATTTTATTTTGATGGTGTTATTGAGAAACAAAAACAAGTGATAAACGGTTCCATATGGTATTAACATCGTTTACTCATCATATATAACATGTATATAATATGATGAGAAAAACACTAAATATAACGCAACAATATTTAATTTAAATGATCGCATATATTAATAAACACGGAATTTATAATCAATGCGTTGCACTGATGAAAATGGAACATAGGTTATGATATTACAAGTCTATAATGAGTAATAGCAAACAACTAAGGGTGAATTGTAACTAACGCATTTATGTTTACAACATATTTACGCATATTTGTTGTAATTTGTCTATATATGGAGTTACTCCACTAATCTGTGTTGTTACATTAATGAAAACATATTCATACATATCAATGGTACTTATCCAACATTTGAGTTTGAGTATATGTATAGGTCCATTTCTATGGGCCCTGTAAATGTCTAACAGGACAATTTTGGAACCACTCTCTTGTGCAATTTAAATGATGATATCGTCCGTGTATTCATCCTTGTTTTCTCGTACATTGCGGATTATAACACAGTGACGCCTGCTATGTTGATTGGCTTCGTCCATATCTTGTTCAAGGTCAGCAACATTGTAAGAAAGGGTATTCACATGATGTTTCAGTGCAGTATTTTATTTAATAGCTCGGCTACAGATACATGGACCAGCCCACGAATTTCATCTTTCAAGGCGTGTACAATTCTTTGACGATCAAAGTCGGTAATGAAAAACTGTGTCAGCATCTGGGTAGGGATTGGCTGCATAGTGGTGGGGATGTCATGAATGGAAGAGATCTGTTTCTCAGGGGATATAACGTAATGATTAACCGATGCACCTGTCAGATGTACAGATAGCTAAGGGGTGTTATGGCACGGCATAGACTGTTGACACTGTTGATTTTTACACAGTGTCTATCAAGGAGTTTTGAGATCAAGCTGAAGCCATGAGTATCGTTGTTCAAATTTGTTTGAGCTGAGAAAGCTAAATGGGATTCAATGGTATTATGGGGGCGAAAATCAGCCCACACTTGACCCGTCAGTGACCCTTTTTCATTAGGCTAAAATAACATTTTTTTTACGAGTGCGATTCAAAATACGAGTTGTTTACTCCGTAAACCGGAAGCTATTTTTAAAACCAAAATCGAGACTTGTCCATGTCCGCTGTGATTTAGGTGCAATGAATCTCCATTTCTGTGCATGGTATAGATATCTTAATTCTTATCAAGCCGTACTTTGTACCAGTTAATGCATCAACTTTGATAACACAATTTCACATTTAAAACTTTACACTGTACTCGATGATCCAATAAGGCAAGCATGATTGACAAATGCACGAAATTCACTGTCGGCAGCGGCCTGATAAAACATCACCCGACATTGGTACCCAACACATACAGCTTTTTTTCTGCATGTATTACTGGATATCTACTACAGAGCGAAGTACTTCAAAAAGTTCCATGCTGCCATTTTCCACAATTATTGTTTTATTAAACACATTGTATTCCACAAATTCAGATCTCAAGTCAGAATCATGTGTCATTGTATTGCCTCCACGGGAATGTGTGTTTGATTGCAACACACATCTGCGTAGCTGGCACTGCAAGGGCCGGTTAAAAGAAAAAATAGTGAACAACAAGCTGCACAGCCACTCAGAAGAGCATTCAACTTTCTGAAGACTTATACATTGTAATTTAACCGGCAGATTTAGATCAAAACAGCCGGCATAGGTGCCTTCCAAAAGAAGTACTTTTAAATTGCTCAGAGTGAAACAAATATCTGATGCGTGTGAAACGCAATCAGCCGATTTAAGGACCAGAAATGTTAAACTAGAATCTCTAAATATTTGAAACAAGTCCTTGTTGACATATTTCACGGCTACCTTAATGTTAGACAAGTCAGAAGACAAAAGTTCAGATCGCAAGTCAGAAGCTTGTGTGTCTGAGTCCGCACAACAGGGTTCATAACTTGACTGCAATACAACAGTGTTCAGTTCAAACACTACTTTTTGATTAAACGATGACAGCGCAATCAACAAACTGTACAGCCACTCAGAAGAGCATTTAATTTTCTGAAGATATATGAATTGTAATGTAATAGGCAGGTTTAGATCAAAACGGCCAGCATAGATACCATAGAAACAGAGTGTTGTTAAATTTCTTAGTGTTGGTAAAATATCTGATGCTTGTAAAAGAAAATCAGCCGATGTAAGTTGCAAAGTCTTTAAACTTAACTCGCGCAATATTTCAAACAGATCTCTGTTGACAGATTTCACGGAGATCGTAATGTTTGACATGTCAGAAGACAAAAATTCAGATCGTAAGTCAGAAACTCGTGTGTACAAAAGTTCAGATCGCACGTCAGAAACTCGTGTGTCTGAATTTGCACAAGAGGGTTTATAACTTGACTGCAAAGTATCAGTATTCAGTTCAAACGATAGTGTATGTTTAAAAGATGACAGCGCGATCAACAAACTGCACAGCCTCTCAGAAGAACATTTAATTTTCTGAAGATATATGTAAGACATGTCCGAAGACAAAAGTTCAGATCGCAAGTCAGAAACTCGTGTGTCTGAATCTGCACAACAGGGTTGATGACTTGACTGCAATACAACATTGTTCAGTTCAAACACTACCGGATGTTTAAAAGATGACAGCGCGATCAACAAACTGCACAGCCACTCAGATGAACATTTGACGTCGCATACCCTAATACGTTGTAACGACACAGTCAGCTGTAGATCACAACGGCTCATAAAGGTTCCCATGAAATAAAGTGTTTTTAATTTGCTCAGAGTTGGTATAAGTTCTGATGCTTGTGAAACAGAATCGGCCGATTTTAGTAGCAGCGCTTTTAAACTTGAATCACGAATTATTTCAAACAGATCTCTGTTGACATTTCCTAAACTTAAAATGATATTGGACATGTTAGTGGACAGTAATTGCGACCGCAAGGAAGATACCTGCGTATCTGAAACTGCACAAAAGGTTTTATTTATGGACTGTAATTCAAACTCCTCCAAATCACACACTACAGGATGATTAAACGAAGATAGTGTCATCAACAAGTTGCACAAAAATTCAGGCGAGCATTTGACTTTATCCATTCGAATACATTTCAATGAAGCAGGCAGCTGGAGCTCACAACGGTCCATTAGGGTTCCCATTAAATGAAGTTCTTCTAATTTAAGCAGTGTGGGTATGATGTCTAATGCTTGTGAAAAAATGTCAGCCGATTTAAGATCTAAAAACCTCAAACTTGAATCACGAAATACTTCAAACAGTTCTATATTTACACTTCCAACTGTTAAACTAAAATTGGACATATCGCATGACAGAAACTCAGATCGCAAGTCAGATACATGTGTTATTATATCATCTTCACTGTTCTCTTTACTTGGTTGCAAATCAAGTTTTACTAGGTGCAACTGTACGGGGCGGTGCAGTGAAGAGAGTGTAATTAACGCGCTGAAAAACCACTCAGAGGAGCATTCGACATTGTGCAGATATATCAACTTGAAAAAGACTGGCAGCTGGAGATCAAAGCGCCCCACGTAGCGCCCTTGTAAAAAGAGCTTTTCCAGTTTGCTGAGCGTGGGTATGATACTTGATGCTTGTAAAAGAGACTCAGACGTTACCATAAGTGCGATCGTCATACCTGTGTCACGAACTATTTCAAACAGTTCGTGACTTTCAGTTTTCACAGACAGTTCTATATTGGACAGGTCGTATAGTATAAGTTTAGATTTAATGTCAGAAACATGTAGTTCAACTCCACAGGAATATGCAGTTGATGTTAAATTAATATCCCACAAAATACACTTTACATGGTGATTTAATGCCGAAAGCTTGATGAATAGGCTGGAGACCCACTCATGTGAATATTCGCCTTTGTAGATTGTTACAAGCCGTAACGATGGTGGTACATTAAGAGTACATCGAACATTACATGTATGTGAAGAGCATAAATACAGATTTCCGAGACTTGTTATTGTGGACAAGATGTCTGATGTTAATTCCACATCACCCGTTTCGAGAGTCAACTCCCCTATACTAGCACCACGTAGCAGGTTATATAGCTCAAAACTGCACTTGTTCACGTAAAGCGCCATATTTGACATGTCATATTGCAATATTTCCGTTTGCAAATCGGGCACTTTGCAATCAATTACATTTATCTGGTTCAAATAACAGCTGGTTTTGTGTTTTAAAGCAGATACTTCAACAAGAAACCGTTTCAAAAATTGAAGAGAGCATTCACATTGAAGTAAACAGACACTTTGTACCGTTGTAGGAACATGTATGGTTTCCTTTAAAGACGTTTCCTTGAATTTCAAATATGTTAAATTAGACATGGATAATATCAATTTCGACACCAATGAAGCATCGATCGCACCGATAAAAGCCAGTTCCTTTATGTTGGAGCATCGTAGTGCATTACACAGTTCGGGAGTCGTTGGTATCTCAAGACGTTCGAGACAATGCGTAGACTCTTGGATTACTGACAGAACCTCACTCTTTTGCAATAATGTTTTTTCTGTCATAAGTGTTCGTACATTCGACTTATTTTTCATTAAGATTACTTTCAATACACTAGAATGTGTCTTGTTAAGATACTGATTGAAAATGAAGTCATGACATGTAGGGTAAATGCCATTTAATTTGCTTGCCTTCGACTCCATATAACTAGCAATCAACAAACGCTGAAATGAAACATGCAAAGCTAGACTTCGCACAATGGAGTTCATGGTATCTATGTTAGATATCACTCCATTTTTTATTGCGTTAGCGTCTTTCTCAAATACTAATGACTTCAAAAGATACAATTCCTGAATGTATCCGCTAAGTCCATCGTTTACGTCGCTGAGGAACTCTGAGCTTATGATGAATTGTATCGCTTTATTAGCAATCGCAACCTGAAGCCCACAAAGATAAACAATTGTCTGACTTAATTCTAACACATTATATTTATGTTTGCTAAGGACACTTGTAAATATATCCTCCTTAGAATGTGCAATATGAAATGCAGCGAGAAATTCCTGTATCGTCTCATGTACAAATGATATTTGCGAATTCGCGGTTGCATGTTTTTCTGTTAACACGCCAGCATTAAGGCAGAATTGAAAGTGTTCTTCCGATACGAACTTTAATAATTGCCGTTTGGTAAACACTAAAGACTTTTCTGATGAACAAGTGAAATAGAAGGCAGCCTTTCCAAGCGCATATAGAATTTCTTTTTGTGGCTCGATATATCTTGTATTTAAAAAAACACTGAATCGGATGCTCCTCCGGAAAATACCCCTGCTTTGCATTCGCTTTCTTAAAAAGACGATCCAGAAGAAGACAGTTTAGTTCGCATAATGAGCCACTTAAAGCAGTATTGTCCATCCACAAATTGACTAGCAGCGACTGTAACCATGGAGACGCAAGGAACTGCAATAACTGGCGTTCTTCAACGTACGTCATAAAGTCAGTATATGTCTTTTGATTGGCATTTTGAAGACATCGTAACATGTTCTTTGTTAGCTCATCTGAATCAGTTATTCCAGCTACCTCAAGAAGCAAATCGATTTCGGAATCCTTGATACGCTCATCTGTCATTTTCCACGGTCGGGTTGAAATTAAAGCCACACATTTTTTGTGACAGGATACCATTATTGGTGTAACATGCTTTTTTGAAGGATCAACCCACTCGTTCAGCCCATCCATAACAACGATGCACAATTCATTTTTCATGATATTCTGCAATAGATTGTAGAAATCAGTACGTTCATTTTCCGTATATATCATGTCAATTATTTGCGTTTTGATCATCTTGACTACCTCGTTTTGGCCTTCTGAATCTCTTAGTGCTATAGAAAAGAGAAATCCGAACTCCTTCAATGTTTCCAAATCACTAAAAGTAGGACGATATTCGTGATTTTCGGACGATACTGCCTCGCACCAATCAAGAACTAGTTTAGCACAAAAGGTAGTTTTACCCATGCCCGGCTCCCCTTGAATAAACACTTTATTATGGTGTGTGCTGTCATTGAAGAAAATGTGTTTGTATTGTTTAACTGTATTGCCCGTTTGTCTTCTACATCCATTTTTTTCAGTTGCAGTATGCATTAAAATTGGTGACACAAATACATCTACTATGTGTTTGTCAAGACCTTCCGTCATAGGTGAAATCGACACGGTACTCTTTGTCTTCCTGTAGTGTTCAATTAAATCTATACGAAACTCTGAAATCGGATATAAGAACTAAAAAATAGAAATAACTGGCATATACTCTTACCTGTTTAACTCCTTTTTAGGAACAACACGATTAGCATGTACTTTTTCAATTAAAGATGTGCCGTGCACATTTGAAGTATGTTATATAAATTTTAACAGCAATTATGATGGACAAACACCAGATCCTTTTTTTGTTAACTTGATTGTTTAATTCCATAACATTTCGTCGAATGTCTTTTTAAAGCAATTCTAGTGGCATACATTATACATTGATTACACATTGATCAGAAGTTTTCCTGACTTCGCGTTTGAGTGATTTAAGAATTCACATAATAATAAAACATTAATGAGGTTTAAGAAAAAAAGAGCCCAAACTTGTTTAACTCCAAAAGTTATTTATACAAATGAACACGAATCCCGTGTCAGGGTTTATAATATATATATCTTTGTGCTTGTGTACAATATTATTTCATACGTTACATTAAAAATAAACGAATTTTGCTTATTGAAAAATAATAAGTAAGTGACTTTTACATTGTTTTGTTTTTCAAATTTGACTGAGCACCTTTTTCATAAATGATTTGAAAAACAATTCAGCCCGCCCCCCTTTCCTCTGGATAACCCTGTTTATATATAATTCCAAAATATTCGTTACAAAAATGTGTGCTAATTGAGTAACAACTGATATTTGATTTATTCTTATATTTATATGCAAGATGATCGATGAAAAACAACTGTCTAGAATTGATTCAATATTTTAACAATTCACGAAAATACCATACTTTTTATAATAAATCTTCTGCATCAGTAAAAGTCAGCAACTCCATTCCAAGACAAATATCTTAATGTTAATACGCGTTTGATTTTATTGTTGCGATTTTCCAATTATTAGCACACTGGGTAATGTAGACGAACCGACTGTGTAATTATTCAAATATCATTTGATAAATTAGTTAACTTCTTTGACAATTCAATTGCAGTCAGATAAATTACCATAAAAAAGTGGTACACAGTTACCGACGTTAACTTATGTACATCATTATACCTTAGTAAATACACATCAAACAAACATTACGCAGTGTGTCAAATATAAACTTGCAGAAGGAGAACCTTAAAAGCACATACAGACACAAAATCAACCGTACACTATTTCAAACAATTAAGTTAACATATCAAAAATCCATGTTTCTTATAGCAATAGCCAACTTTTAAAAGCAAGATGTGCTCTTTTTTTCACAATATATTGCATGTGAATTTCTGGCTACGATATCCGGACACTTGCAAACGAACACGAGATTGGCGTCGGAAAAACAATGTAGTTATCATGAGTATAAGGAATATAACATACACTGATTACTTTGTTATACTATATTTTGCGAAATACTTGTTGATTTTGGGTATTTATGTTAAGTTAAACAACATATAATACGTGGAATAAAACATACTCATTCTCTTTAAACAGTCGTCACTTAGTTTTGTTAATTGGACGTTGAATAACCTTAATTTATTGAAGCATGTGAGACTTCTTTAGGTTTTTTTGGAACATAATATAATAAAGCGCGTACAAACTGTTCAAGTCGATTCATGTTTATTTAAATACAATCAAGACATAATGTTATATGTTAAATTACGCTTTATGTTTGCATACCGATCATGTTTTCTATTATTGTACACGTGAGAATTGACTTAGTCTATAAATGCGTTTTACAAAACCAATTGATTATGGACATAAAATAATTTATAATACATTTAGAGGCTGTAATGATTGTCCCACTTAAGAAAGGCGACACCGAATAACGCTTGCATGGTGCAATAAGAAGAAGACGCTTTTATGAGAAAACTTTATTTAAAAATGAAATTCACTTCTTACGTATATCTGTATATCTGTATTGCTTTATGTCATGTCGTCTGTCCATTACGCGCTTTTTACTTTCTGTCCTATTATTATCCTATAATCGGTAAATAGGGATAAGACATATTTGTTTGATAAAAAAGAGACATAAGTATTATGCGTGTTTTATGTTTATTTTTTTACGTACGTGTGAAGTATTTTTACCTTCTTTTTTATCTTCATAGTGTTTTGTCATAGTGTCATTTATCATCTTTTCAGACACTTGCAGAGTGTCCTGCTTAAGCTGAAAACAAAAAGATTGAATTGCCGTGGTAAAAGCAAATAGGCTCGATCATGTTTCCATATAGTACTATTTAGAATTGTGTTAGTACAATCCCTAAAGATAATTATTGTACTAATTTCATTACATTGAATATTGAAGATGTGATAGTACTAATATCAGTGTTTCTTTTTTTAAACAAATAACTATACATCTATGGGTTGTCTATATTTGCAATACTATAATGTACTGCATTACCTTGATAAGATAGATGCGCGCATCCACTGCCGGCTTGAAACCCTTGAGATGTCGAGCATCATTTAGAAGATTTAAAAGACAATCAAAGAAGCTTATCATACCATCGTCAGCTATATTCGTACTATGTATGTGTCGAAGTTTGTTAACTTGTTTTCGTGCCTGGAAAAAAGAAATGTGTTCACAGACTACACAAAATAAAAAAAATGCATACAATTATTTTTTATCACGAAAATTTAAAATGCCCATTCACTATTTTTAATCAATTTTCAGGAACTTCGGATATTTACCTCTGTGCAGATGTTATTATCCAGCCTAAGGTCATCAGCAAAAAAATTCTGCATCCAGATACAGTTGTACAAGGCGTTTATGATACCATTAAAGTCAGTGTTGTCAGCACTTGGCTTATCCTTGTACCCCGTTGAAGGCATGTAGCATTTCGCCAGCTCCCACGAACTAGTGCACCATTGAGTAGAATCCGTATTGTTCCAGGAAGGACCTTTCAAATTTACGTCTTTGAAACGGTGGCTGTCCCAAATCAAATGACATATTTTTGAACACACGGAGCATCCCTGTTTCGGGTCCCTGCATGTTGTACACGTCTTTTGCACACTTATATGGTGATCATCATGTAAAATACCACGAATGTGTATGTAAAATTTTTCAAATAAACCACTGGCTAATTCGGATATAGCATCCCTCGTCTTATACATGGCTAACATGCATTTCAGCCAATTCTGGGCCTCTTTAGTTCTTAGCGTTTCTTCCATTTTAATGTTTCGTAAATTAAACATGTATGTTACATTTATATATTAACCACACTGTGCATCCATTTCTCGCATCAGCTGAAAAAAAAAAACAGAACGCATTATACCTTAAATTATATAACGATTGAGTTGGAAATATCGACTTGCAAGTGGACAGTGTTCATAATTTAAATTGGGATTTTGTTTAAGTATTCTTACAATCTCATTTAGCACCTGAGGACTTTGAAACGCTGAGTTTCCTAACAGTTATGGTTAGCTATTCCATATAAACTGTTCAGGGCTTGGATAGTAGAATAGATTTATATAGAAGTCTTGAATAGATTTGATAAATTTCAGCGCTGAGGACATTTTTAATCGATAAAATAAAAATAAACCAGAATACCTTAAATGTCATTGTATTTAAAGATTAAACACAAAATAACACATTCATATACCAATTATTATGTGAAATACTTAAAAACAACAACCATATGTTGTAGAGGACAGCGGATAGATGCCTGGCGCATTCAAGTATCCACTTACCATCATTTCTGAATACCCCATTTTATTGTTATTATTTTTGCAGATGTTAGAAGTAAATAAATATATTGCCCTTATAATTATTTCTTGACACGTCGTCAAATGATGTTCTCTTGGCGGAAAATACTAAGAGGAATAAATGGGTCAAACGTAGCACTTAATCTCAAGTAAGTTAGGATTACTGTCCGTTTCTTATATTGTCTTATATATAATGCATTCGAAATCATTAATCTTTCTGTCAATTTAAAATTAAAATTATATGTCTCTGTCTTTTGATTCGCCAATTATACATTATTTCCATACAATGCAGTGGTCATGTAATAATCCCGTTAAATATACTAAAAATCGACAGCTGTAAACTTGACATAGTTAATAAAAATAGTTCCAGTTCAATAATCAAACCCTAGAAGTTTTTCTGCTTGTGACAATTAATAACTTTCCATTTAACATTCATATAGTTATTTGATTTCAAGTTATACTTTAACATAACAATTGTATTTGCTCATTACAAATATAAAGAAGTGAAACTGCAGTTGCTGGAGCAGTATTGAAATCTTATTATAAACAATTAGTTGGTCCTTTATTTAAGACAAGTGACCGATTGCCCAAACAGTACAAAACAGCACAATACAGCACAATACAAAACAACATAAACACAAATACGAATAAAGCTGGGGTCACCGCCTTGGAACGGTCAATGCAAAGCATTGGGTTTAAACCGGTAACAGAGCGCTCAACCTCACACTTGGCCCAGCAATATTCATATTACATTTAAGTGTAAATAAAATTTCACCACATAGCATTGTAACTCATATGAAACAATCATGAATTATTGATAAATCGCAAGTCACCCATACTTGTCAAATGAAGTCACCATGAAGATTCTTTGAAAACTGATTTCTAATTTTTAAATTGAAATCAAAGATAACTATTTAACTTTTCATATTGCTAATACATCACTTTAATAATTTGTGTACAAATTGCATTCAGATCGAATCTCAATGTTTACAAGGCTAATCGTTTTTTAACTTTTAATAGTACATGTAAATACTCTGTTTTCTAAGCTTAGTATTCATTTATCGTTTTATAATAAACGAATTCAATATCAATTAATACATACTTCTTTTTACGGTATTTACCTTTGCCGTCCGTGTTGGATATTTATATGATTTTTGGCGTTATTCATTGAGATGTTTGAATGACGTTATAAATGAACTAGTTAAAATAGGACCGGATTCTCGTTTTGCCTTATATCATTTAATGGATAAATGAGGTAGTTTAAAGGTTGTGCTAAGGAAATGCAAGAGGACGGACTTGGAATTTGAGTTAAACGTTCTGATATAGTTTTGATTACGATATTACAGATAAGTTAGGATAACGTTAAGATATAGATATTTTCTTTAATGAAGATAGTGAAATATGCGTCAAAATTTTTGTTGTTAATAAAGCATTTCGTATCAAATTGCAAACGATAGGTACATGCGGAAATCAGAGATTAGAACATAATCTCTGCCTAAAAGATTTAATGAGTCAACATGCGTGAAGAGATTGGAACACTATACTATTTTATTTAATTTAATCAACAGAATACAAACACATAGTGTTCAATTCTGAAATAAAATACCCACATTTTGATACAACAACAATCAACAACAAACGACTAGCGGATGGACATTTCTTATCAAAACACAAGCTTCAACACGCATGTTTTATAAGTTATTTGGCGGAAAATTCGTCTAATTTGAATAAATTAACATGGTATTTTTCACTGCAATAAAATAACTCAATTTTAAGGTCAGCAACTTTTAAGATATCATAACTGGAAGACATGGACAATACACGTAGCAATATTAACAACATAAAAACAAAATAATTGGCATATACGTCAAAACCATGTAAACTCATGGAGAGTAAGTAAGTTCCTTTTTCCTAGTTACTTATACCTTATTCGAATAAGGAAATGGGAACTGTTCCTTATTCACGCGTTACAAATTTGTACATAACGTTACATATTCATGTTTCTTCCTCGGGCTTGCAAAGGATTTCTTGTTTAAACCGAACCGGTATTGTCTAATTCGGATACTAATTTAACTTTGGCGCGTGTTATCACAAGAACATCCCGCTATAGTCATATAACACCGATCCTAAAAGACTTAAACTGGCTCCCAGTAGAATAAAGAATCCACTTCAAAATACTTCCCAATGCGTTCAAAGCATTACATGGACAATCGCCTGTATATCTGAAAAACCTACTTGAAGTCTACAAACCAAGGTGGAACTTAAGATCAAAGAACGAAGCGACTTCATTAGGGATTCCAATAAAGATTCAATCCGTATCACACGGGGAGCGAAGTTTCATGTACGCTGCTCACAAACTCTGGAACTCACTGCCATCAAACATTCGAGGTTCTTTAACACTCAATTCCTTCAAAAAGGCATTGAAAACTCATCTCTTCCTCCAATCTTATGCAATATAAGCAGTGATTTATCCAATGCATTATATAAAATCTCAATCAGCATGAACTTGAAATAACCCATTTAATTATTTCTTTTGAAACAGTTTTGCAAATATATTCGTATCTGCGATACATCAAATGTTCTTATGTAAAGCGCCTTGGAACGTGCACTCCTGCATGAACAGGGCGCTATATAAATCCAGTATAATACTACTACTACTAATAATAATTATAACATCCACACAACCTAAAGCATAAACAATTATTTTAATTGTATGCGATATAAAAGTGCAATCTCGGACATTTAAGCATGTTTGTTATTATTTATAATCCAGTTCCTTATCCGCGTTTGAATAAGGAAAAAGGAACCAGTTCCTTATTCAAGCCGAATATGACACTGGCATTTTCTTACTTAAACATCAATGAAATTGATCCGAAGTTAACCACATATAAATGAACATAGTATTTATATATTGGTTGTTTATATAAAATACTAAGTGCAATACATTTCTACTATGTTTTAAGTAATTATAATCCAGGTTCGTATTCAGTTTAAATAAGGAATAAGGAACTGGTTCCTTGTTCCTTATTGAAATCAAATAAGGAACAGAACTATTTTTTCTATAAATTATTAATTAAAATGAACCAACGAGACGAATAACTCAACGAAAATTATTGTCAATATATGTCGGATGTGGAAAATATTGTTTACAGTACATTTCTACTTAGTTTTATTAAATAATAACATATTCGGTTTGAATAAGGTATAAGGAACCAGTTCCTTAACCCTTTTTTAATCCGAATAAGGAACTAGGTTATCATTAAATGAAATTTAGTAGAGATGTACTGAATTTAATGTTTTTGATACCCAACCTATATTAACAATGATTTTCATTGATTTATTGGTCTCTTTGGTTAATTTTAATATTTTGTTCAGTATGACAATGACAGTTCCTGATTTGATTTGAATCAGTTCCTAATTCCTTTTTCAATCCATTATTATGTACTGCAATTAATGTTCTTTATACCCAACCTTAATTTACAATGCTTTTCATTGTTTTATTAGTCTCTTTGGTTCATTGTCATTGTTTGTTTAATATAAAAATGCCAGTTCCTTATTCGATTTTAGTAACGAATAATGAACCAGTTCCATATTCCTTATTCTTATTCATTATTTACAATGAATAAGGAACTTTGTTGTTATTTAATAAAACTAGGTAGAAATATATTGTAATACATATTTTTTAACTTCGAACCTACATATACCACGATTTTCATTGACCTTTAGTATTCTTTAGTTTATTATAATTTTTGTTTTGGTTAGGCAATACCATTTCTTTATTATCTTCTTCATAATACGTGTTTTCAGTGTGTATCGTCGAATAGAATATAAAAAGAAATGTGACAGAATACGCCCATATAACATAATCAAGCTTAAATAACCCTCATTACATATAAAATGTAACAAATCCGAAATGGATTGTCCGAAATACAGGCTTCTGGATACGGAACTGACTTAACGCACATTCCTTATTCAGAGGCCATAATTTCGGATATTTAAATTCGGGCCATTATATAATAGTGCAGATATATATTCGTTATGATTGGCTATTTTAAAGTCAGATTTTTTTATAACTCTGATACAGTTCTAGAGGAATTTAATGACCCATACTTCTAGAGAAGTCTATCCGATAGTTGATTACTAGTCATGTTGAGCTATCACACACTGTTCTTTTACCTAAACAGTAACAAAGAGATATTTCCGGATGCAAAGCGATTTCAATTCGTCAAAATGAAAGCAAGACTGCACCGGAAGCAGCGGTCTAGGTGCCTCAAATTGATTTTAAAGTTTAATCGAGATGCATCAAAATTGTATTATATAATTGAAACGCATGCGCGCATACTAGCTGTAAAGGTGTTGTTTCTTCATATATTTGTTTAAGTGCGAAAATGCGCTTTCTCGCTCATGCAGACCAACGGTATATCCGGCGACCTTAAACCTCGGCACACGACTATTGACTGTGGAATGCACAGGAAGCAGCAACTCAGGGGCCACTAAAGATCTGGAAAGTTTCATAGAGATGCCTCCCTATTTTGTTTGTCAATTAAAAAACAAATGCGTATGACAGCTTTACTTAAATGCTTATAATTTACATCCGGCGATCTTCAACATTGCCACCAGATTAAAGGTCGTTATAAACGATAAAATTGTCTTGGTGGTAACCAGTGCTATTTGTTCCGAAGTTAGTGCACCTGGTTACTATTAGCCACGAACAAAAACTGGTTATCATGACGCAAGCAATTATTTTGAAATGTACTACAATACATATGTTTGATACCCAACCTACATTTAAAATGATTTTAATTGATATATTGGTCTCTTCAGTTCATTTTATGCGTGTGTATGTGTGTGTACGTGCGTGTGTGTGTTATCACATGAAAAATTATGTAAACTAAACTAAAAAATCTTATTTTTATCGTTTATTTAGATCGGACGTTAACAATTGCAATGAATTCGGTGAAGTATAGTTTCAATGGTAAATGGCGCATGCTACTCTGATAGCATGTAGTAAAAACCCATTCGAGGAAGTTATTTTAACTTCAAAATAATGTAACAAAAACAACCACAGGGAAGTTATTATCAAAAACCAAAATCACGCACACACACAAACAAAATATGATTGTGATGTGACTATTGCAATGCTTCGCGCGATTGAGATCTAAACACGCTATCTCAATTCAATCGGTCTGAACAAGCATTCCATACGAAACTAGACATGCTTCAACCTTCACCCATACGAAGGTTTTACATATTTTTTCGTGAATCATCAGGAAGTAAAAAAGGAAAAAGAAATTTCTTCAGTCTAATATGTTTGTGAGTAGGCTTATAGTCCAATAACACACATAAGAGGCTTGGACAAATCACACCAAGGCTTTAAAGTTATGCGATATTTGATTACTTGAGCAAATAAAAAATGTGCACTACAAACATACTGATTTTAACTGTGCAAATACAACGCTCTTGATCAGGAACCTGGAAATGTTTTAACAGTACCCTTTAAATAACGACAACAAGAGTCATCAAGTAATGTAATGGAATACGTACGTATTCAAGTGTTCATTTATGATGATGTCTCAAAGCACGTGTCATCACACAATGCAAATGTTGCAGTTTAGTACATTGTAAAACAATTATTGTGATTAGTTAATATTTCGTGCCTTAACTCATAATGCAACTAGTAATACCCCTGCTTTACATTAATGAAATGTGTTTAATACTAGATGCAACAATGTATACATTTAAATCTGTAAACAAACTTAAAGATATAATATAACCTGATGTATTTCTAACTTTTAATCCAGGATGCATCTGGAAACGTACACATTAGTATAATAAACCCTAAATATTGAAAAAATATGCAATTTTTAGAAACTCTCAGCACTTATACAAGTCGGTACATTTGCTGAAATAATACAACTTTACAATTTTTCCGAAAAAGGTCAACGTTTTGATTGCTGCGATACTATATAACCGAAAAACTCTATTTATATATCGTAAACCAAGCTAGTAAAGTTGCCTCATCTGTTAGTTTAAACCTGTTTATTTAAGTTCTATTGCATCGAAAGCCTAGGGCTTATTTGAACGCTCCAACCCCCGTATTGAGAGGCTTGTTAAGATCTTTTTAGTTATTTGAATAGCAAATTGTGTTTGCGTTAGACACCTGTTCCTGCGTAATTCATACGCTTGGTAATTAAGCCACTACGCATCATATTAAGAGAGACTCATCAATCCTTACTTTGTGAACTCAATGTTAGCCTAATTTTAGCACAACAGGGTCAGGATGTTAATATTGACAAAATTGGACAAGTTCGATATTGGGCTGTTTCGGGTGAAAAACTAGGTCACGAGGGTAAAATAAGGGATGGCAAACTGAGTAAATGAAAAACGTACGTGGAGTTTATAGCAAAGTTCTTGTTTAAGTGTGAACAATCGACCGAAAATCGCCTTCATTCATTACTGACAGCTGGACGTCCGGAATTACACACTTTCATTTTGGGATGCTATTTGTGAAACTTTTGGATGTTTTGGACATACTTGGACGATTTTCATCAAATAAAAGTTTTTTTTTTATCATAGATGGACCCTTCCTGCTGGCAACCACAACGACATATATGTGCATTGTTTGATCGTTTATGCTGTTGCATTGTGTTATTCAATACACCAGTGAAATCATCGTTGGATACCTTTACTCTTATTTTATATATAAGGACCAAATTATTTTTTCAAGTACCTGTGTTTATGGTACAAACCACTTGTGCTCTTTATTGCCATAGTAATATGACATGCAGTTTTACGCATGTATTGACACACTATTGATGATATTGGGATTCGCATACTGCAAATATGTGAAATATGCAATGAACGTCATTGCGTTGATGTCCTCGTATATGTAGCTCAGCAAGAGAGGTCCTCGAAGTATTTTCTGTTGTAACTACTGCGTGTATAATACATTTTTTATTAATTTTGTTTCTTTCCTAACTATATCTGCGTTTTCATTTATTTTGCAATAGCGAATGGATACCGTTTTAATGATGTCCTAAAAAACCATGTTAAAGTCCAGGTCCCCGGAAAGGTACCTATACCAGTGTGTGTGTGTGTGTGTGTGTGTGTGTGTGTGTGTGTGTGTGTGTGTGTGTGTGTGTGTGTATGTGTGTGTGTGTGTGTGTGTGTGTGTGTGTGTGTGTGTGTGTGTGTGTGTGTGTGTGTGTGTGTGTGTGTGTGTGTGTGTGTGTGTGTGTGTGCGTGCGCGTGTGTGTGTGTGTGCGTGTGCGCATGTGTGTGTGTGTGCGTGTGCGCATGTGTAAGTGTGTTTAAGAAAATGGCAGTTCCTTATAAGGAACCAGTTATTCATTCCTTTTAAATCCGAATAAGGAACTATGTCATCATTAAATGAACCTAAGTAGAGATGTACTGCAATTAATGTTTGTTTAAACCCAACCTACATCAACAATGCTTTTTTCACGGATGTATTGGTCTCTTTGGTTTATTTTAATATTTTGTTTAGTATGAACATGCCAGTTTCTTATTCGAATTGAATTAGGAATAAGGAACCTGTTCCTTATTGCTTTTTCAATCCGAATAAGGAACTAGGTTATTATTAAATGAAATTAAGTAGAGATGTACTGCATTTAATATTTTGATACTTAACCTATATTAACAATATTATTCATTGATTTATTGGTCTCTTTGGTTCATTTTTGTATTTTGTTTAGTATGAAAATGCCAGTTCCTTATTCGATTTGAATAAGGAATAAGAAATCAGTTCCATATTACTTTTTCAATCCGAATAAGGAACTAGGCTATTATTAAAGGAAACTTAGTTAAGATGTGCTGCAATTGATGTTTTTGATATCCAACATACATTAACAATGATTTCCATTGATTTTACGTCTCTTTGGTTAATTTAAATATTTTGTTAATTATGAAAATTCCAGTTCCTTATCCGATTTGAAATAAGGAATAAGGAACCAGTAAGGAACTGTGTTATTGTTACAAGCTATAAATACATTGCAATAAATATTTTATACTTCGAATCTACATACACCATGACTTTCATCGATATTTACTATTATTTGTTAAATTTCAATTTATGTTTGAATAAGGCAATACCATTTCCTTATTATCGTCTTCATAGTACTTGTTTTCAGCGTGTATCGTCACATATAATTTAAAATGAAATGTGTCAGAATACGCCCATATAACATAATCATGCTTAAATAACCTACCCATTAAAATATAACATATCCGAAAGTGATTGTCCGAAATACAGGCTTCCGAATAAAGAACTTACTTAACGCCCTATTCCTTATTCGGAGGCCATAATTTCGGATACTTAAATTATGATCATTCTATAACAGCACAGTTTTATATTCGTTATTACTGTCGATGTTTAGTGCAAGATTTGTTATTTTTATCTCTGGTACAGATCTAGAAGTCTTATCTGGCCCTGAACTTTGCTCAAGACTAAATGATAGCTGTAACATGTTTTAGATATATTGTTCCGTTTTAATACGAAAACTGTACGAAGAGATTTGATGAAGAATGCAAAATGATTTCAACATAAAAGAAAGACTACACCGGAAGCAGCGGTCCAAGTGCCTCTAGAAGACTGAAAAGTTTTATCGAATGGCCTCAATATTTCATTTTATAATTAAAACAAAAAAGCGCGCATCCTAGCTGTACAAGTATGTTTTCGTCTTATATTTTTTTGTGCGGATACGCGTTTTTTCGTTTATGCAGACCAACGATACATTCGGCGACTTTCAACCTTCGACCATGACGAATGAAAATGTTCCGGACAGCATTGTCATCAGTGCGACGTCACTGATGTCACATTAAAGTGAGACTGAACCGGAAGCAGCGGCCAATATGCCTCTATTAGACTGAAGAGTTGCATTGAAATGCCTCTGTATTTTGTTGTTGCTGCTGTTGTTGTTTATTTTTTTCAATTAAAAACCAAAACTTACATAGCTGTAAGTGGGTGGTTTTATTTTAGTAGATCTTCGAAAGCGCGTTTTCTCGCTCTAGGATGCCTACGTTATATCCGGCGACCTTTTACCATTGGCGCACGTAAAAAAGTCGTGGGAACCGACAAAATTGCACTGTTCTCAGTAGTTATAAGTAGTATTTTTGATATTGCATTTGGCTGCGCTTTCCTTATTCAGCCGCAAAAACGGCACTATGTTATAATAACAAAAGAATACTAAAAGAAATGTAGTGTAATAAATACATATTTGTTATTCACAACCTACATTTACAGTGGTTTTCCTTGATTTATACGTCTCTTTATTCATATTACTTAATTTGTTAAGTAAGAAAATGCCAGTTTTTTATTAGATTTGAATAAGGAATAAGGAACCAGCGCCTTACTCCCTATTCAACTCGAATTAGGAACTACATGTATGTTATAATTAAATACAACAAAGTAGAAATGCACTGTAATTACTATTTTATACCCTTCCTACATGTACAATGATTTTTGTTGATTTAATCGTCCCGTTGGTTCATTTTAATTTTATAATTTATAGAAAAAACATGTAAGTTCATTATTCTTTTTCAATAAGGAATAAGGAACAAGTTACTTATTCCTTATTCAAACTGAATAAGGAACTGGATTATCATTGCTTAAAACCAAATAGAAATGTATTGCAATTAGTATTTAAAATATACAACGTATATATATAATGATGTTCATTTATATGTGGTTAACTTTGAATCCATTCCGTTGATGTTAAAGTAAGAAAATGCCAGTTCCTTATTCGGCTTGTATAAGCAATAAGGAACTGGTTCCTGTTGCTTATTCAGCCGTAAAAAAGGAAATGGATTATAAATTAAAACAGACATGTTGAAATGTACAAGATTGCACTTTTATATCACATACATATAAAATAATGTTATATGCTTAAGGTTTTGTGGCTGTGAAGTTGGTATTCGAGTTAGAAAATATCGGTTCGGTTTTAACAAGTAGGCCTATGCAAGCGCGAGGAAGAAACATGAACATGTAACGTAATACATGAAGTAAATGTATTCAAGTTATTTTTGTTTTGATTGACTTAATAATTGTATACATAATTTACCTTTAAAACCCTATATTAAATATGTAAAGCTTGAATAAGGAATAAGGAACAGATCAGTATTCCTAATTCGAGTAAATAATAAGGAACTAGGGAAAAGGAACCAACTTACTCTCCATAGTAAACTCAATATTAGACAAGATAAATGTTAGTTTATAAACTCATCTTAAAAAAAGGATCACTTTGATTAATATAATTTCAAACTGTAACCTGTTAGATATAATGCGTAATTTAAATATATCTAAGTACCAAATTACATGGCATTAAAACATCAAACCAACTATAAGATTACTTCCTTATTTCCGAATTACTATAATATGACTATTGTAGCTTCAAACCAGGTTTAATAACCGATCCTTCTCTAGTTGCACTTAAATTTAACACTGTCAAGTCTGGACGAGAGCCGGTATATTAACAAATAATTAACTGCATTTTTGAACGCACATATTCATCAGGATATAACACAAACTGTACACAATAATGCAGTTGCAAACCTAATTACCTAATGAGATATTATACAAGGTAACGTACACAATACAACACTAAGAAACACCTCATGTAAACACAATTTAAATACATATTAATATAAATACTAATCTGTTTCTACAGTCCAAAAAATTAAATGATTATTGACATAAAAACAGCATTTTTTATACTTCTAATGGGATGGCAAAAACGAGGTCAATTTATACAAGCTGTAGAGCTTGGACATATCAAACTGACTGGTATGTATTCATTTATAAATTTAATCAAATGCTTTTGGTTCAACCATATGGTATGTTAGATACAATAAATAATAATTAATAGAATTTGTTATGTCAGATTTTTAAATGTAAAATAAGAAAATCTCTTATAGTTGATATAGTAATGGAAAATTAGCTTCGTTTATATCTAATATACTCTCACATCGAGTAAAGTCACAGATATGAGAGAAGAAAGTTACAATAGTAAAACCATTTTATGGAGTAATAAAATCATAACCATAAATTGAAATATTTTGTATGAAGATTGATTTGATAACAAAATTATGTAATCGATCAACTGTTTGATTCTCAAAGAAACGATTTTATGCCTTCGATACTATAGAGTGATTGTATAAAATACATGGGGGAATCTTAATGATATATTACATCTTAATAAAAAGTACACCAATTAAAATATAATCTAATATGAACACAAATGACACGCCAACCATTATAACGAACTTTATTTCGGCAAACTATAACAACAACATAACATCAAAACACACTAGTATACAGAAAAAAACTAAAATAACAACATCGAACCATCGAAATTCCAAATACAATGGCAAAATATATCCCAGAACCATGAACTAAATAGCATAAGACATATCTAATTTTTTAATTACAAATCAACATTCTAAACCACGATTACGAATTTCCAGTTTAAAACATACATCGAGACCAACACATATATTTCCAGCTGCGAATTTACCTACACAAACTTATGTTACACCTGTGGTGAAATCGTCGAAACTATAGACCATATATGCACACTATCTGGATTCCGTTGACGAACTTTCATGGGCATCAAAACCTACGTTTAACCATCTTTTTAATGTTAGTTTTTGAATTAACTTTTAAAATATTCAGATTCTAGTAGACATATGTATCTTCAAAGTTAAATACTTGAAGACGATTCATAATTTCAATTGTTTCATAGTGGATATGGTGTCCGCCTAATTGCCGGGAGTTCATGGGTTCGATCCCCACTGTGGGAGCGTTCTTGAGATCTCTCTCTAATCCCAGTTAACGGGTTCAAGAGAGATTAAAATACACCTTAGGCTTTCGATGCAATCGAGCTAAAATAAACAGGCTTTAACTAAGTTAAATGTTTATACATTGTCTGAAACTAAAAATTCAAAGTGAGAAAGAAATATCCATAATGATACATTGCATATTTGTGAATACAAATGGAATCGCTGTATGTAACTTTACCATGGTTTTTGTTATTTTGTAATATCAATGTTTATAAAGAGCAAAATGCATTGTGTTATTTTAAGTGTAACATACAAATGTAAGGCATATGTTTGTATATTTTGTGAGTGAATTCCTTTTAAAATGGAAAACATGTATGTTTGCAATATATATATATATATATATATATATATATATATATATATATATATATATATATATATATATATATATATATATATATATATATATATATATATATATATATATATATATATATATATATATATTAAATTGAATACAAATGGTATAACAAGAATAAGCTGGCGATCGCGTATGCGTTCATGTAAAGGCGTAGACTTGAGTTGAATACAATAGTTTATTATCTTAAAGATAAAAATCGGCGAACACTTAAAATAACAGCAAATACTACTTCAAGATTCATAACAAATAAAATGTAATATATTTGTTGGTACAGCTTTGGTTAAATTAACATTTCTTTTTGTACAGATTCATTATATTTTAATTTTGAAATGTTTTACGGTGTTCACTATGCCGTGAAGCTATTAAGTAAGGCTTCGATCCAGGCAGGTAAAATATAATATGGATCAACAATATAATGCTATTTTTAAGATAAGTATATATTATTTCATTATATAGTTTCGGTTCAACGCTCATATATCAGAGTGTCTTAGAAAGTTATATTGACTATGGTATTGAAAAAACTGATAGCACCCTCCTGAATTTATGCCTTTGAATAGCAGTTGATAGACATCATGCAAATAAACCATTCGATGCTGATATGCTGAACTAACACCCATGCCTTATAATAATAAAAATTATATAGTATGAAATTATTGTGTCATATCCAATGAAAAACGTTACAACGAACAACGACAACGCCTTTTGCTTGGTTTCCTATATCGTGATCATACACACTATAAAGACAATTTTTTTGCCAATTAAACCAGATTACTTGTATACATGTTAAGACAGTTTATTATACTATATGAAGTGTTATCAAGTTCTTTCGCCTCTTTACCAAACATAAATAAATTGTACGGTTTTAATATTCTTATAGCGCTACAATGTAAGAAAACAAACATCAACAAAGCATTCGATTTATAATAAATTTTTACATTTCGTGATTGCTGTTGATATGCATACAGTGATTAAAAAAAGATGTAAAAGTTATTATCGGTTACCAATTAACAAAGTGTTTAATAGTTACGGACGACTTCGGGTCAATCACTGATTACATTTTATAGTCTATGCATTATTCATCTGTTGATTATTGGTTTAAACATTATGTATAAGGATAATTTGAATATAACATATAAGTTAAATGTGTACAGTTATTGATCAGAAAACACGTGTGATGTTGGTTATTTATGAATTTAAATAAAAGAATTTACACATAAAAAAAACAGCCATCGGAATCATATGTAATTGTATTATACGATTAAAAAAAAACATCGTTTATTTAATGTGAGTAAATTAAATCAAAAGCACTGTGTGCATAATCAATATGACCAAAACATATAAATAATCGATTAATGGATCATGCGCGTCGTTAACAAGAATACAATGGGAATTGAATTCTTACACATTGTTTTCCGGTGTTTGCTCAAGCCTGAATCTTTCGGGGTCGTGGTTTGACCCCACTACATTTCGGGTAAATGGATCACAGGATCAAACGTTTCTACATTTAAAGTGTTCCATATATAATTTACTTTCCTGATTTGATAACCTTTAGAACACAAGGTTTAGTAAAGGTATAACGAGTTTTGCTGACTAATGTGTTTCGAAAGTATTTATTATTAATTTCTAAAGTATTTATTTATTTCAGTTGTTTTGTTTTGTTCTTGCAAACTTCAATTCAGCTAAGTTGAATGGTAAATCGGAATGACAGTTCACCAAATAACGACGAACGAGAAAATATTTTTTCATTGGAAAACAAAGTTCCTTAATTCATATTGAAATGCTACCAGGCATTATGAAATTATGACTTTTGAATTTCGACCTTACCCCACGGGGCAGCCGAGCAATACGCTAAACAACGGCTGGTTATGGGGAATGCAACTTTGAAGTAAAATATTGTATTGCCATCCCATGCATTAAATAGGTAACATGTGTATCCGTAGTATCCGCCCTCTTAATGAATACAGCTATATAAAAAAATACGTTAAGTAAAATGATTAAAAACACACATTTATAAACTGTTTTGTCAAATGTGTATTATTGGACCTACAATCAAAAAATGAATTTAAATCGGCCTTTTTTGTTTGAAAACTACTGTATTGACTTTGCTTCCTGTAGTAATCTGTATGATTTTCAATTATTCTCAAAATATCGGCCCTTCTGATTGGTTGCTAAGGTATTCAACTATATGCATGTCTTGTTCTATAAACAGTATCGTAATGAAAAAACGAAACTCATGCTCATGTTGTTCGTAAAATATTTTTTCAAAAGGCATATAAAACATTTAATAAAGCTAATACAAATCCATAAACAAACTCATATAATTATGTGTTACGCAGTTTTAAAATCATAGCATCACCCTGTAATAAATATGATCTACTTTATAATGAACACCGGTCATCATGAGAATGATCGTCGATCGTCGTAATATTCATGGATAACCATAAAATAAATACATTCTTCTAAAATTGAAAAAAAGCACTTCTCTCTTTTTTCGTTTAAGTCTGGACACTATGGGGAGGGCCGATATTATAAGAATAATGATACATAACAGAATCATAATATAAAAATCTGACCTTTAAATGTTACGTCGACCTTTATCTAAAACAAGAACGAGACTGCTAGAGAGACAATCATAATCGTCTGGCTATGTGAACATAGTGTTAGGTCATATACAGATCAAGCAAACAAAATCAGCGGCGGTGATACAATTAAATTGTCAGGCGGACACACGCAAACACACGTCTTTCATGTTCTTTCTATATTGCCGAATGTGTCACAAGACTTAACGTTTTATCCTAAAATTATGATGAGCATTTTAGATTTTGGTTATTATGTTATAATGCGTATAAATGCAAATTCTTTTTAAATAACTTACTAAGGCAATGATTGGCTTAAGATCGTATAACAATTTGACTGAACTACATTTTCTGTTATGTCTTCTACGCGCAGTCACCCGCAGTGTATTCCCTTGATAATAGTTGGCGTTTTATTGAGCTCGAACAACTGCTGTTGGTAATGTACCTAATTAAAACTCATGCAGCAGGGCCGTCGAGCACCGTTTGTGGAATGCAGGGATTTCCATTTAAGAATTGCGAGAGCACACCGTGGCGCGGTCGAATAACTTTTGCCAAGATTAATCATTATATTTTTTCTACGACCAACCAAAAAAAGCACATCTGATTCGAAAATGGAAGTTATCAGTTACTGGCATAAGTTTGTTGAACTAAAACTGCTCAACGACTAAGACCGGCTCAGCTAGTGAAATAAGTATATTAACCGAACATAATTGCAGAACTGCATCGATCTTCTCTTTTAGTTACAATTAAAATGAACCCAAACAGTTTTATTTAATAATTAAACACCCCCGTCGCAATACTCTGGATTGCTAGACAGCGATAATAGGGCGGAACATTTGTACCGAGTTTCTCTTTCTGAATACAATACGAATTGATCAACAAACATCATGGGTCAGTTGTCATTATTAAATAAGGTATATAGAATGTCCTTCCAGTAAGAAAACACATCTGTTTCTCATCGTGCACGTGTTTAAAACTCCGTACCAGTAAATAAGAGCCATATAAAGGCATAAAACATTTCACACCATTAATATATTGTTCTTATTTGAGATGTTTTTTCACGGCCTTTTAGTGAACTTAAAAAGCAACCTTATACAAATAATTTACGTATTCGCATAGTGGATACCTGTATGGCTTTACAGATTTGTCGTTAATCTTTTAAAACAATGACATTGAAACAAAACAATATTGAAGATTGCATGTTTCAGACGAAAATTATATTTCACCGTGATGTTTATTGTTGATAGAGACCTTTTTCAGAAAATAGAAACCTTTACGCAAAGCCGTAATATTTAATATGTTTACTCAGATAAAATTATTGAGTCACCTCTTCGTAGAAAAAGTAGAATCCGTTATCTGGTTTTGATTGTCGGCTTGTTTTTGCACAGAAATGTGAATATGAATTCATAAAGACATCCTCCATAACAGATCATGAAATTACAATGTGATAAATGTACACATTATATAAAACTGTTACTTGTTTTCTTTTGTTGTGTATTGTATATCAAGCTAATCATTTACTTGAGCTGTCGTCGTAAGCCTTTCACAATTCACAGTTGGTTTTGATAGGGTATATATAATAGTTTAGTAATTCATCTCGTGAGTCTGCCATAACCACCATATTATTATATGCATTCATTCTTTTTGTCTCTACATGGGACCGAAAAGTTGAGCATATTGAGCTCCCCCCCCCGAGCTTGAACATTCTCTTGTCGACTTTGTTTGGTATGACAACTGCTTACATGTTTATATTTTCCTGCTTTGTATATCATGATTAAAAGCCAGACAAGAGTAGCTGTAATGTCCAACTTACACATCAATTACTTCTTACCGCTAGCACTTAGTTTTACCTCGTTGCTATCTTTAATATTACCGTGTTTGTAATATCTTTGGCTGTATATATTGAAGCAACGTCCGAATGACATCTGACAATAAATACCAATCGATTTATCCGTCAAATAAGTAAAAAAGAAATGCAAAATGAAAATTATTATATCCTTATTTTGATTCATCAAACCAGTCTTTGTGTCAACACTTTGCCTATGGCTGCACTGTCTTCTTCTGAACATATCCTGTGCTATCCACATTTACCATGGATTTAACTCGAACATCTTATATAGAAATATCAAATCTTAAAGCTATTTGAATGGAGGTTCGACCTCATTCGAAAAAAACTAATTCTTATCGGTACTTTTTACAAACCACCGAATTCAGGTAACAGTTATTTAGTTAAATTGACGACACAATTAAACTGGCAATAAATGCAGGCATAAATGACATTATAGTCTTGTGTGACTTTTATCTTAACAACATACGAGATCCAGCTAAACGCAAATTTGCCTCCATTTCGCAGCAGTTTGTACTGGACTAATGTATACATGATCCCACCCACTTTACCGAAACGTCTTCCTCTACTATTGATTTTATATTAGTTTCACTTAACGAGTCTTACATTTTCTCTGGGGTAAGCGAACAATTCCCTGATCAAGTTATACAATAGCATTGTCCAGTAATCGTTATTCTTGCAAATTTAAAAGGTCATCTTTTCTGTGATATAAACGTAAAATGTGGAAGAACGACTCTATGAATTACGACCCTTAGGAAGTAGCCTATCAAGCAGGGGTGGCGAAATCAAATGTCCGAGTTGCCCGAGTCGTACATTTGCTTGTCCCGGCAACTGATTTTTTTCAATTAAGTTGTCCGTGGACAACCAGTCGGGTTGAGAAATACAAAAAAATAGATTGTATTAAAGCCGTTATTAAGTTTTACAAAACCGGATGTTGACACCCGATAACATTGTCAGTGCTATTTGCGGAGCAATCAAGCTAAAATATGGGCACTCTCCTGCACAGTGGTCTCGCTTATTCTATAAGCATGATAAGAGACCGGGAGGCTAGCATGCCGCATTTTCAACATTCGGCCCGTCTGTTTAATAGGCAGTGTACAGACTGGTTTGCTCGTTTATTCCGTACCTAAATGTTGAACGTTCGTCTTAAATTTTAAAATGCATTATTAATACCAAAGGGAAGGTATAAAACCCAGAAATGTCCGGAAAACCCAGAGTGTGTCACATCGCTCCTACCTAACTAAATTTCTAGACTCACAAACGTCGGGACGTTGTGACGTGAAAAGCCGAAAGCCGAGTTGGATTACGTACAGTTCTGTTGATTGGGTGAAGTGTTCCGTTTGAATCAACTACAATTTATATTAAAGTTGAACAAAGACGGTAAAATAGTCATTATGTATAAAAACATATATATATATATAATGTATAATTTGAACATTACATTTCCTGGCTTATTTCATCTGCAAAAATGAAAATTATATATTGAAATACTGTTTTAAAACACCGCTGTAGTTTTAACCGAGTTGAATGGTAGAACTCACTACATACAATTACGACTGACTTATAACATCATGACGTATTTTCAGGTGAGCTTATGAAGCAATATATTACATTTAAAGCAAAATCACACTACTTCCCGAAGTACAACTTACTCGCATGTGCTTTATTGGTTTTCCAATTTTATAATTCAAACCCGAAACTAAAAAAGACAGGAAGAAAATTCATTCAAATTCAACTGACATGGATGTAAAGACCGGAATATTATGTTAAGATAAAACACCAAATAACACGTAAACAGGAAAAAATAGTTTTCCCTGACAAAGAAGAAAACTTGAACAATTGATCATATGATACGACACAATTGGACAGGAAGAAAATTCATTCAAATACAACTGACATGGATGTAAAGACCGGAAGATTATGTTGAGATAAAACACCAAATAACACGTAAGCAGGAAAAAAAATAATTTTCCCTCACAAAGAAGATAACTTGAACAATTGATCATATGATACGACACAATTGGACGCGTTTGGCCAATCCGAAAGCAATGGCGTAAATATTGAGCGGAGATATTTGGTAAACAAAATAATTATGTCAGCAATATATTTCGGCGTTTTACTCACAATATCCCGCTTATAAATCCGGTTGTGTACGCAAATATAAACACGTGTAATGTTTCAAGACACTTCATTTTTATACTTTGTTAATCAGTGCTTGCTAGTCTTCCTAATGCTTCATTTCTTATCAATGGCGTTGATACCATTTAAAAATACTGTAGTACGTGTTAACCATGTAACCAACAACCCAATACGTTATAACATAATACTACTGTTCTGAATGGTTTGATATAATGCAACCTTTGTGTCATACACGCCTCATGATATTGTGAATAACCAGGATGACTGACCAAAAAGGTCAAAACACAAAATGCATTTGCAAAATGTGAACTCCGTTAGCCTGATGACAGGTTATCAACAACTATGCTGGGTTTGCAAGTCTATTATTTTAATAAAATACTTTTAAATACTGTTGCTCAAAAAGATACAAGGCAGCGTATACATACAAGTAGTATTTAAAGATGAATGTGCTGTTCATGTATAACTTGGTTTGAATAAATATAAGATAATAAAAATGTCAAAACAAAAGCTAAATGGAAGAAGTTCAGGATTTATTTCGTTATTTCATTAAAAAACTTGTACTTTCGTAGAAATGGCAGTCAACACAGTTTTGAAATTAACCTGGAGATATGGTATGTGTTTGTCTTGTGTTAAACTTATTTTATTTACACCTCATTTTATTTGTTGTTTTTAAACGTGTATTCAAAAACAAACCATGAAAAATACGAAATTTGATATTGATCAAGTGTTACATTAATAGTTGTAATTGTATAGGTTAATAACATTTAAATAATGTGTCAGTATTATATTCATGTTATTATCAAAATATGCTATGACGTAACGTCCGTCGATCCAGAAAATTGCGCATGTAATGTACATGTTTTCTTAATAGAATGTTAATTTTTTAACATAGCGTCATGATAATTTAATTCAAACGAATCGGCTGAAAAATGCGCATTTCACAATATATAATACAAAAAACAGAGATACCGACCTTTAAGGAAAACCTATGTTTAAGTGATTATAAAAGCTATATTATTTTTCAATATTAATTATAATGGTATTCTAGTAGAGGCCCTCTAAGGTTTGTAAAACATGCAACAATAATGTTTTACAATATCAAATTAGCACTCTTGTTAGCGTCCAAAGTTGGTAAAGTTTTATGATTTCTAATGCCTAATTATGTTTTGCGTAAAATTCGGAAAAGATAAAAGTAATTATAAAAGCAATATTTTCTACCGACTTGAATTTAAATAATATCGTTGTGAAGGAAAATTTATGACGTTCCTAAAATATGCAAAAGTATGTTTTCAATATCAGATGTGCGCTGTAAGTTGGTATAAGTTGTTTGATTTCCCTACCAAATTATGACATTTTCAGTTTTAAAGGTACAGTTTTAAAGCGTAAAATTGTTTCCGGTAACCCGACCCTACGTTTTTTTTCTTGCCGACCCTAAAATTTAGTTTGGAGTATTTAAAGTCGATTTTCGTGCAACACGCTTTTCTTTCCACATTATCACTTTACATGCATATAATAGGGATATAAGGCATCCGGATAAAAACCCTCCCGTCAATTTCATAGGGGCGGACATAAGCTCTCCCGTCTTTTATTCGGAAATTTAAATATCGCTTACCGTTAAACTGAAATAATGACCCTTGGATTATTTTTTCAATATACTAAGTATAAGAATAATTTCTTGTGAACGCATCTCCTCATATGTTTATATTATTACTATGTTTATCTCTGTGACATAATTGTATGTGAAATATCTAGTGTTTAGACGATGTACACTGTGCAAGTCTGAATAAATATTTGTCTTGTCTTGTCTTGTCTATAATTTCAATGGATTTTCATTTATACTCATGGACATTCTTCAGGGCGACATGCAGTTGTACGTTAATGCCGGAAGTTATATATTGCCTATTATTTAGGAAGTTCTGGCCCTTGAAATATTTGCCTCTATTAACCTCAATTGTACAGGAATCTGTCGGACTCTACTTAATTCCCCCATACAGAGGCTATATACTTATGTGTAAAGCTAATTCATGCTAACAATTCACTGTCTCAGTAAAACGGCTATTACCGTTAAAAACAGGATGTATATTAATTAACCCATTAATGTCTACTGGACTCTCCCATCCTTCTAAATTGGATCAATTTATTTTCAAAATTAGGGATGTCTTGTATATTTATTTCTATATTTAGAACTATTCTTACAGAAATTCCTTTAAGCAAACAGCGTAGACCCAGATGAGACGCCGCATGATGCGGCGTCTCATCTGGGTTTACGCTGTTTGCAATGTCCTTTTTCAGGACGCTAGGCATGAATGGGTTAAAATAAAGTTTTCATTTAGGAATGCATGTATGTTTCCCAATTAATAAAGAACACAATAATTCATATGTTGAATAAGGTTGAGAATGTAATTTTGATCGAGGCAAATTAAAAACCCGCTTGTAAGTGATAATGTTATTCTTTTATATCATAAAAATATCCCTGTCAATGTTTGGCAAATATGATGATCTTCTAAACACATCCAGAATATCAGAACAATACTACGGTATTAAAAAAAATGTTATTTTTTTAAAGATCGATTGTGTATATTTGTAAATACTTATATTGAACTATATACAGTTTAATCCGTATCAACTCGCCATTTCTCTTAAATTTCTGTTTCTGGATTTATTTCCATTTGCATTGTTTAGTCGTACAAAGTACGGTGTGTCATACCAGCAATAATGAGATTTGAGCCATGAATACACTGTATCAAAAATGAATACACAAGATCCTTATTAGTTAATTCATTGTGAATTGGTCAACACTGGCCTAGCTGCTGATAGGATCTTCTCCAGAAATGAGATACACGGTAGATTCGCTGCAGCCAATACCCAACTCATAGTGACACATATTTGTTATTGAAAAAAAAATAAACACCATAGAAACGTCATTATAACCATCATGTTTCTTGATATTACTTGTTCTATCGCCCGTAATGAAAGGAGGACGAAATGGCACTATCCGGATTCCGTTCTTTGATAATACTTAAGATTTTCAAATACATTTTTTGAGTCCCCAAAACCGAAATTTTCATAAAGCACCACACTCGTGTCACTTATATTGAACGTTATGAATGCACAAATAACGAGCGTTTGGTCACGCTTTGGTCAAGATTTGTGCCCGCCTCCGCCCCTCCCCTGTGATAACCCCACCAATTTCATGTAGAACTAAAGCGGTGGTATGCATGCGCGATAAGGATCTTCATCTTTGCTTTGTCCCCACGACATAAAATGTCAATTTTTCACGAGACTGAAACTTATTTTTTCTCAATTTCTCTTGTATATACGGAAAAGGGATATATTATCTTTTATTCACATCAAATCCTGTTCATTGTGCATTAAACCATCATTACAGGTTGTTGTGTTCGTTATCGGTTCAAACGACATCGGCACAAAGACCCCGGTAATTGGGCATTGTTTTACACGTGTTGTGCATGACGTAAATTACATTAGCTGAGGTTTCTTTAATCTTAATTGCTGTTTTCCACATGTTACATTTAAGGGACTTGTGATATCGTCGAAGACATATAAACTTACTTATCTTCATTTTTACTATCGGTTACAAGTACCATCTTGGAAGTATAGTTGACTCAATGAATAAATAACTCCAAACAGAGGTGGCGCTAGAGATAACCGAACGTGATATGAAGCTCCGTGTTTTCCTCAATAATAACGAAAAGAGGGCAATACAAGTAATTTACACAAATATAATTAGTTAACGCGTCTGTCAGGATTGTACAAAATATCGTCATACTATCATAATGTACGATTATTTTGGAAACACACACAATAGGGTTTTGAAAATTCTAATAAGATACATCGCTTCATATTACGTTTAGTGAATTATGCTGATGAATGTACGCTGTTTAATAATTGTGTATTATGGATGAACTAACAGATTCGAGTCCAATATCAATTATGAATAACGTTAATATCAAGTTGCATCTGCAGGAATTTATTGTATCGTCAAAACAAGGCCGGTCATTTTAGGCATGTGGCCAATTGCAATTTAATTAGACACAAGACAAAAAACACGACACACACTGAGGTCACCGCATTAACATGGCCAATGCAAAGCAACGCATAGCCTGAGGTTTAGACCCGGTTTAAGGGCGCCGAAACATTACACTTTGCCCCAAAAAAACACCTTCAAAAGCAAAACACTTATTAACCTAATTGCATGACAATTTTAATCAAACTACAATAAAAGAGAATACGCTTAATTTGATTAAACTATTCATCTACTCAATGGTTGTATGTTCACCAGAGCAAAATAACTGTAACTTTCTAAGGCACAATGAAATGAAACAAAAACAACGTCGCATGTTTTTAATAAAATTATATGTTAACTCCAGAAATAAGATCATGAGGGAAAAATTGTCAAACCACCCGCTGTCTTTTCCTTATTGCTCTCACGACAACAAAAGCCATCATATATACTATTTACCCTCAATATAATCTATAAATGAAAATCATTCGTAGGCGCTTATCAGGATCCTCTTTACAAAGGTACCATTATAATTAATATCGAATTAATAAAACTGTTTCCTCTAAACCACTTTTACCTTTTCCGGGTTTTCCATTAGGCATTTTTTGTGGGCGAAAAAAACCCTAAAAGTAGACCGACTTTGACCGCGATTTACAGACCGACCCCGACCCTGCCATACAATATGTTTACATCGTTAGAAGCTTTGGAGGCTCTTCTTTCTAACGGTATTTTTTATAATTCATATCGGACGAATAATAATGCATTTATAACCATTTTTACCTTTTCCGGGTTTTACCTAATATAATTCCGGGTTTTCCGGACATTTCCGGGTTTTATACCTTCCCATACCAAATGTTGGCTAAATTCTAGCATCATTTTTTTCTCATGTTATTTCATACAAATTCGAGCAGAGCCGGATAGTTACGTTGCATATGGAAATGGCTGTCATTAAAATATAGAAGTGTTTGTCGGATTACACATTTACTTATGCTCATTTGAGAATAAAACAAAACGTTTACAGTTGTGTGTAATTAATTCAACGAGTCTTTGTTAAAACGCTTAACGTGATGAAAAAATGTTTTGACAATATTACGCATGAAATGCACATTTTACACGAGGATTACACCGTTGCCATCATCAGTTTTCTAAGAAACTGGCCACTTTTTTTTATCTGATTAGAATTGTACATGTGTAGGTATAACAATAAATGCGTTTATAATTTATATAAACGTTAAGTTTAACGGACAAGTGTAGTTCAGCAACGGACAAGTTAAATTTCCTAAATTGTTGTCCGTGGACAAGTATAGTTTTTTGAGATTTCGCCACCCCTGTCAAGTATTAATTGCGATAACGTAAAAAGTGTCAATATCGATATATTTACCAAATATCTTACATACGTTTTACTTGATACCACAGCAGATTGTACACCAAACAAAGACCGCCCAGCCGAATCTCCTTGGCTCTCATCGCAAATAAAATTAAACATAAGAAAACGAAAACAAGATTATAGAAAAGCTAACACAACAATTTTACAATCTTGATTGGCTAAGTTTCGTGTACTTCGTAAAGATTTTGTTTATTTTATCAGCTTAGCAAAATCAAATTATAACGACTCTCTTGCATGCAAACTTTAATCCAACACTTACACCTCGCGAAAAATCCTGAAATCTTTTCTAACAGTGAACGTTTGTTTAACTTTACCCCTACTTGTCAACTGCACTAGCGAACTGTATTTTTATGAACTTCAAAAAGCCGAAAAACCTTATCAATTCTTCGCTCAGCAGACATAAATACTAGATTCGTTTAATCACATTCTACCGGACTTGGCCACCATTGAAAATTAACAATAACTTTCGTCTACTATAGTAATAACCGTTTGCGAAGTAAATGACGTTCACGTGAATCTGCCTATGTGTAAAGCTTGTGGCCCTGACGATATAAATAACAAAGTACCTGTAGAGGGATCTAATGAACTAAGTAAACCACATTGTGATCTCTTTAATATGTCTTTGTCAACAGTACCCTCATATTGGAAAACTTCAAACGTATGCACATTATTCAAAAAAGGGGGACGTTTCCATAACCTCGAATATTACCGTCAAATTTCACTTCTAAATACAATGATAATAAGTACTAGAAAGGATTATCTTAAACAAATATATAACTTATGTCGAGATTCTTATTTTTTTTCACAAGATTTCAATCTGGATTTATGCCAATTGATTTGATTGTCAACCAGCTTACGTACCTTTAAAAAAGTTTTTGTTAAGCCATGATGATTTATTGGAAGTCAGGGTGGTGTTTTTCGACATAAATAAAGCCTTTGATAAAGTCTGGCATCGTGGCCTCTTATTTAAACTGAAACAAACCCGTATAAAGATAACCTCATGAACTGGTTGTATAACTTCATGTATATCTATCAAAGGCATCAACAGGTAGTGATTCCAGAGGCCTCATATACAAGGCTGGAGTTCCGCAGGGTTCCATGTTTGTCCCCTATTATTACATAAATCTCATTTATAAAAAATCTCTTTTTAAAATGCGATATAGACATATTGGCAAGATGGGCCGATTCATTGCTGGTAACATTTAATCCATTGAAGTCGGTATCCCTATTTATATCTCGTAAGAGGGACAAAACTTATCATATACCTGTCCATATGTAAGATACTCCCATTTCCTCAGTGAATAGTCAAACTCATTTAGGAGTTGTTCTGTCAAATGATGTAGGATAGCATCAACACATTGAGTGTATTAAATTAATTACGCGTCAACATTTTCAAAAGCTTAGTTTTCGCTTTAATCGAAGATCTCTTGAAATACGTTACTTCACGTGTATTTGATTAATTCTAAAATATGCCGATGTTGTATGGGAAATTTGTTAGATGTATGAAAAAATGAGGTAGACACAAGTTAAACTGAATATGCCCGCATTGTTTCCGGCTGTACCTGACTTGTGTCCTCAAGGTTACTTTGTAAGGAAGTTTGCTGAGAAAATCTAGGCACAAAAAAGGTCCAAGTACAAACTCATGTTTTCTTTCAAAATGGCCAATGGCCTTTGTTGTCCAGAATATTTGTCCTAACTTTCTTGACAATTAGTTGGCGTGAGATCTACAAGATCGTTACGTTATTCATCCCACTTAGATGGTGCTCAGACTAGGACATTTATGTACCGAAATTCTTTTTTGCCCTGAACCATTCCTGCTTGAAACTCACTTTAAGACGAGGAAAAGATTGTTGATAACATAATATTTAAACAATAGCCCTTGATCTCAACCAACATCTTAGTAATTTATCGTTTTATTATGTTAAGCGAAGACAACTCGTGCAGCACAGACGTATAAGAACTAATTGTAGTTCTCTTAATAAACATTTATATGATGTAAATCTGGTTCCATCTCCCGTTTCTCTATGCGGAAAAATAGGAAACACTAATCACTTTTAACTGGTCTGTCCCTTACATGAAACTTTGAGATAAACTTTAGTGCGAGCTTTATAACAATACACGGATTAATCACATGCTATACCCTGTTTCACATGTAATACAACCATTTCATCTTTTGTTAATTACACATGTGTAAAACAACATTTTTAAGCGTTTTCATTTGCTAAGTTTTCGTTTATTGACCAATCGCATTTTGTTATTTTGCTGAAATGACGTTACAACGTCAAATGACGTCACGAAACAACATTCGGGATTTATCATGATGTTTGCGAAAACATTTCTTTTAATTGACTCATTTAAAAGCATGTGATAAAAAAGATCTGACACTCGTTGTCAGATCATACCATATGTTATTAAACTCGTCTAGGCTCGCCAAAGGCTCGCTTACTAACGAAATTCCTGAACTCGTTTAATAAAATATGATATGACAACTCGTGCCAGATTTTATATATATCACTGCGCACATTAGTTCAGTTTGAGGATAACCTTTGACGTATAGACAATTTTGCTGTGTTTTATGAAGTCCATCGTTTCATCGAAGGCTCATAAAAGTTCAGCATGGTATAATTATCAGTTCACTATGTTTCAACATTTTTTTTTATAAATAATTTCTTTGATTCAGTTACATCAACAATTGTTTCATAAAATAGTCTGTTTCAACATTTCTAAAATACTTCAATTCCAAGTATACCCACAAATTTGTATAACCCCGAATCATTATATATTTTTTTGTGTTTAAATGCAATTTCCGTCACTATGTTTGTAAATATATTACTGAAGAAAGGAACTCTACTAGCTTAGCTAACGTTCCAATCCTATAAACGCAAGATATTTGTACCTTATTTTAGAAACACAAAAACTGGAATAAATATCTTTAAACTAACAGAATTAATGAGTAAAACACAATACGCGCTATTTTAATGTTCATTATATGTGCTGAACGTACCCATGTTATGCAATTATATAAATAAGTCATCAAATTCCTTACGTTGGTTACCCCCCCCCCCTCCCTGTCGGTTAAACGGAATGCACCTTATTCGCAAGAAAAATACAACCGGATCTAGAAAGAGTATCGGCATGTAACTTTATTTCTAATTTAAAGCTAATCAATGCCATTTTTAACAATAAATCAATTAATATAGTATTTATAGACATACTTGTAAAACAGAATACGCAAATAAATGGGTCTAATGGCCATTGGTGGCTCACTTAAAAGCTCGATCCGTTTTTATTACCGATTTTTAAATATTTTATTTATAAAGTTTATCGCAAAACTATATATATATGCTATTGGACATTACCGTGAAAAAATGAGTTATACAACTTGTTTTGTGCTCAAAATAGAGTGTCTTCCAAGCCAAGTCAATTGTTTTCAAACAATCAGTTTATTTACATGGCTGTTTACTCGGGGAAGAGCAAGCGCTCCGATGACTCAGGTCACTAAAAAAGCATCGTTGATTTTCGACGTATCTCTCCCAAAATAGGTATCTTCTAAATGGTTAAAACGTTTGTATTGACCTAATAAGTTACTTTCTGCTGGTTAAAAGTTGTTTGAAATAGAATACACATTGAATTTCAAATATTTTAGCATACGTCACCGCTTTGATGCTACACACCACGTAGTTGCAAAGTTGTAAACATTTCTTTCAATTATGAAGCGGGTATATCTTCCATAATTCTTTACAACGTTGCACCTAAGCTGCGTTATTATCATATTGTATGCATGAGCAACTGAAATCCTATAAAATTAAGACCAGTTTATGTGATTTGTCACCTCTCATGAGTCTTTAAGACATTTAGGTAAAAACTGTTGTTTGCAGACTTTGTGGTATTTGTGTAATATTTTTTTTAAGCCGTATGCATACGTTACTGTTGGCCATTTTAATTCCTCAACTAAACATGGTAATGCCATAGTATTCAAATTTACATAAATACAGAATTATATATAATTAATACTTAATATTTATATAATATTACATGATACAAAGATTGGTCAGAGTTGATACAACAGCCTGTTAGTAATAATATAATTAATAAAAAGCATAATAACAGGCAAACATCAAATGCATATGTAAGCTATGCTATTGTTCTATTCAGCATATGGCAGTTTACTATTTCGACCGTTAGGAATCATTGTTTTTAATTTACGTATTGATGCCATCAAATTCATGGTTATTAATTCTGCGGGCTACATTCTGATTAGTTTGTACGAACTAGTGTTTATTAGAATGTTTTCTTTTAATAACATATAAAACATAGCGTTAAGTACAATCAACATCAAATGATAAACTCATAGGATAAACAAGTTTAAATACAATTGAATTTTAAGCATAAGTGAATTGGTATAATTTGGTTTGTTTAGTCACTAAACATATTAAAAAAATATTTTGTATATTCTTAGGTCGTTTATAGGCCAAATTAGTCTTAAACGAATCTGAGACTTCAAACATTATATGTCCGATAATCTAACAACCACCAGCATTTATGTAAAATTATAGCAATATTAGGAAATGAAACAAACAGTAAATGGTATAACTGAATTAAAATTTCTCTGATTAACACATGCAAAATCATGTGTCAGATTTTTCACTTGTGAAAATCAATTTTTAATAACATTTGTTTGAGTATGTCTACCTGAAAGGTATTTAAATAAACTTGAAAAGGGCGGATTCAATACATCATCATCAGACAAAATACGTCTGTACCACTTATCCCATTTACAGGACATGGTGTGAGATTATGTGAAACCAAAGTATAAATGTATATTCGTAGGTTGATCAAATTTAATGGGAACAAAACAGCGTCTGATTCACATTTTGATGATAAATCAAAAAATGCACTCAGTAGAGATATAGTGTTTGCTATCCTATAGTGGAATGGACAAACACACCTCTAGCACTCCCGGTTTCAGACAATAATTATCACTATACAGATGTAAACGCAAAGGAAAACTATTAAGCCCTAGGGTGATGCCAATTATCGCCCCAGGGGCATGATTTTAACAAACTTGGAAGACATCCTCTATATAATCTTAAACACCAAAGGTCGAACCCTGGATCTTTAGATTTCATAGAAGACGATTTCGAAAATAAGTTGTTATAAGTCAATATAAATCACGTGACTAATGGGACATTCCCAGTTTTTACCCAATGGAATAATTTACAAAATTAGTAACGGACCGCTTGACAAAGCTACACAACACATATTAAACTTTGACCCTAGTTGTTGGAGAGAAGATTTCAATGTTTTATTTGAAACATATATTTTAACTAATTTAACCTACATACGCAACAGACCGGACCGATGAGTACAAATGTGAAAGAAAGCAACCTAATGAACATTAATATTAGTTCCCAATAAACCCTTGTTCTGAGGTTGAAAAATGAAATCCCAAGGCTACACGTCATTCCTGTGTGACACAAGTTTTGCTTTGTTTGAAGAACAACACCAGCGAAGTTAACTGTAATGGTGCTATGTTAATCCATGTTTTAAGATATGTTATCGTTCGATCTTTTATATCAGTTAAGAAACACAGAAGTCGGAAATTTCCTGTAATAAAGCTGCTGCTTTCTTTTTCCTAATCCTATTAAAGCAATACCGCATAGCAAGACATAATAAACCGCACACATATATTACAAGTTTATACAATTCAACGTATTGCAAGCATTAGTTCTATGAACGACCTATAAACATTTGTTGAATACCTTGATACATTTCGATTTGATAGCTATAGACTTACCTGAATCTACGTAATGAGTTGGTTTAATTAAATATATGACACTTTTTAAAGTTATAAACATGTCAAATATTTATAGGAAGACACATCAAATATCGAAAAACTTTAACCTCGGTCAAATTTTTGTCTCATTAGTCTCAGATAGTAATTACTTGCACCTTTGCAATACCTTGCAAATATATACATGTATAATGTTTACCAAAACTATAAATGCTAGATAATCCTAAGGTGATTAGCTCGTCTTGCGCAAGAAGCGTATGTAAACTAGGTTATGTTGTCAATTATTTTAAATGTTTTTAAAAATAGTCACGAGACATGTTTATGCCTTGAATTCTTGAATTTTACGTTTGCGTACAAACATATATTAGTTCATTTATTACTTCTTCCTTATTTTTTTAACTCTAATACGACCATTTGCCAAAACAAGATTGTTTGCAAAATACAGTTTATCTTGACAATTGTTATTTAGTAAAACATACGTTTATAACACTAACCCTAGTTTTAATGTAAGTAGCTGTATTAAGAATGCAGACTGGTTTGATAACGAGTGCGATACTGCACGAAATGTGTACCACGACGCTCTACGTATTTTTAACTCAAGTAAAACTGATATAAACAGAGAACATTTATGTACCTGTAAGAGGATTTATAAGGACTTAATTCGAAAGAAGAAAGCATGTTGTTATAGGCAAAAAATGATTGAGATTGAAAATTTAAGAAAACACAAACCAAGGGACTTTTGGCGTTTTTTCAAATCTAAAAATAAAGTTATTAAAAATAAAATATCTTTAGAAGAATTTACAAAGTTTTTTGAAAACCTAAGTAGTAATATATCAGATGTTTGTAATATTGAAGCAGAGGATTTCTGCTTAAATAATGATTTTAACTTAGAAAATTCTTCATTTCCTGAACTTGACTTGCCTATATCTGTTGAGGAAGTTCGTAATGCGATTAAACATTTAAAACGTAATAAATCATCGGGTAGTGATTGTATGTTGAATGAATATTTTCTTGAATGTAGTGATATTTTATCTGCCCATTTATGCGATGTGTTTAACGGTATTTTTGTATCGGGCTTTTTCCCAGATAAATGGACAGAAGGGGTTATAATCCCTTTGCATAAAAAAGGTTCAGTTAATGATGTAAATAACTATAGAGGGATTACCTTAGTTAGCTGTTTCTCAAAATTATTTACCACGATTTTAAATAAACGCATTGAAACTTTTTGCAATGAAAACACTATTATTTCGGATGCGCAGTTCGGATTTAGAAAAGGTTATTCAACTGTTGATGCTATTTTTATTCTGATGTCAATTGTTCAAAATTATTTGAATGAAAATAAACGTTTGTATGTTATTTACGTCGATATGTTAAAGGGATCTTTTCACGCTTTGGTAAATTGACAAAAATTGAAAAAAGTTGTTTCAGATCCGCAAATTTTCGTTTTAGTTTTGATATTTGTGAGGAAACAGTAATACTGAACATTTACCATGCTCTAATATAGTCATTATATGCATCGTTTGACGATTTTAAAACCTAAAAATTATAAAGCGTTGCAACGCGAAACGATTGAATAATTTGGAGAGTTCTGTTTTTGTCGTTAAATTTTGTGAAACTACGAAGATTGCTTATATAAGGTATAAAATACGTCAAGAATGTGTACTCGGCGGAATAGCTCAGTAGGCTAAAGCGTTTTTACTTCTGGACTCTGGCAGGACTCCAGGGGTCACTGGTTCGAAACCTGCTCCGGACAATGTTCTTTTCCTTTTTTTAATTTTATTCTTGATTTTTTACTGGTGCTTTTACGATCCAATGTTTACATTTATCAATATAAAGCATTTAATGAATAAGTTAAAAAATGCCAAAATCTGTGAAAAGGCCCCTTTAAAATGTTTTGATAGTATTTACCGCAATGCATTATGGTTGAAAATGTTTAAGTCTGGTATACAAGGTAAATTGCTTAGAATAGTGAAGGATATGTATGCGAATGTTAAGTCACGTGTTAAATCATGTTCATCTTATTCAGATTATTTTAGCTATGCGGTTGGACTGAGGCAAGGGGAGGTAATGTCGCCGATCTTGTTTTCTTTATTTGTCGAAGATCTTGAACTTTACTTACAAGATAGCATTAACTCTGGTTTGAGTATAGATGATATTGTGTTGATTTTATTACTTTTTGCCGATGACATGGCTATTTTAGGCAAGTCACCTGCTGAGGTCCAATCACATTTAGATAAATTGTATGTATACTGCAATGCTTGGGGGCTAAATGTTAACACTGCAAAAACTAAAATAATGGTTTTTCGGAAAAGAGGGGGATTAAAAGAAAATGAAAAATGGTCATACAATGGTAATTATATCGAAGTTGTTGATAACTTTAACTATTTAGGCACGGTGTTGAATTATACTGGAAGTTTTAAATTAAACCAAGAACATTTGGTTGGTAAAGCCCTTAAAGCATTGAATACATTATTGTTTAAATGCCATGAATTTGACATAAAACCGAAAATATTTTGCCAGTTATTTGACTCTTTTGTGGGTTCTATATTAAATTATGCCTCAGAAGTGTGGGGTTTCACGAAGTCAGATGATATAGAACGTATACATTTAAAATTTTGCAAACGCTTGCTGCAGGTGAAAATAAATACATGTAATGTTGCTGTTTATGGAGAAGTAGGTAGATATCCATTGTATATAAACAGATTTGTTAAAATTATTAAATATTGGTTTAAAGTTTTGAGAAATGAAAATATCATAATGCAAAATGTGTACAAACAAGCCTTGAACGATTGTAATAAAGGTTATACGAACTGGGTCTCAAATGTCAAGAGCATGTTAAATAATTTTGGATTTGGTTATGTATTTGAAAATCCAAACGTTGTTCAAGTTAATAGTTTTATTAGCGAGTTTAAATGTAGACTTGTTGACAATTTTAAACAAGAGTGGTACGGTAAAATGAATAATAGTACTGTATTAGATATGTATAAAGTTTTTAAAAGCTGTTTGGAATATGAAACATATTTAGACTTACTTCCTAGACGTCTGCGATTATTTTTTGTAAGACTAAGAGTCTCTGCACATCCTTTGAGAATTCAAACTGGCAGATACGCCCAAAATAACATACCACGTAATGAACGTTATTGTTTATGTTGCAATGACTTGGATTTAGAAGATGAGTACCATTTTATTTGTATATGCCGCTGTTATTCTGATTTAAGGAAAAAATTTATAAGCCGTATTTATTATGAAAACCCATCTGTATATAAATTCCACAAGTTATTACTTTCATGTGACAAATCAGTAATTTACAATGTATGTAAATATATAAAAGAAGCGCTTGTTATAAGAAATACGATTCTGAATAATACTGTTCCATAAGTTTCATTACCGCTTTGATAGTTGATTTGTATTTGTATTCCTAAATGTATATTTATGTTATGTAATGTTTATTTGTTATACCTAGTTACGTGACAGAAAATAATATGTAAACTTAAGTATGAAGACGATGTACTTGTGTATAAGTCTGAATAAACTGTCTGTCTGTCTGTCTGTCTGTCTGTTAAAGATATGGTTTTGCGCACCTGCACGTTATGGGCTTATGGTGAATCTCAGAGATCACCTTATATATCGTACGATTCCTTTGTATGGAGCGTCCCCTAATTTCGATCGCTTTGTTTACATTAGGAACGCGGCTCTCGTCATGACGATACACGCATGCGCTCCGAGTATTTCACTTACATAACTACGCTTGTAAAAATACAGACACGACCAAAATGAGATAACAAAAATTAATATTGCATTTCAAAATCTTACGTCTATTGAAATAATCAAAATATATTCATATCCTATTTAACTTTGTTGGTCATCTTCATTAAATTTCCACATAAATTGCAAAGTAAGTTTGACAGACGACTGCGCTATTGTAAACACAACATTTTCGTGCATTTGATTGAACGTAATTTTTTATTCGGTTCGTTTCATTTAATTTCCACCTAAATTGCAAAGTTAGACAGACGACTGTGCTATTGCAAAACCAACACTGTCGTGTTATTGATTTATGTTGAAGAAAATATTTTTACTTTTCTCGATTCTCAGAAAATGTTGCATGCAACAATCTAGCAAAAAAATTGTGCGCACACATCGCGGAAATAGGGGAAATTACGATATAAACATGTTCATTGGGTATAACCCGTCCCGATTTGATGCTTATTTTATAAAATCTTTTAATAGTAACAGATACGCCGAAATTTATTTGAACAGATGTCGAACGTGTGTGATTTTGCCATTATTAAGCACTTTTAGAATGCTAAAAAGAAGAAAGACCTATACAACAGAAACTTGTTAAATTGTAAGTAGAAGTTATAACAAAGTTTATTTACTGTTTCGGTTTGTATAAATATGTTCAGTGAATTGATTTTATGAAGTTTGTGTTGGCCTATTTTCATCGAGTACTCTCCCTTTTCGGATGTGACGTCTCCATACCAAGTAAAAACCGCGCGTAGTGGATGTTATTGCGCGTGTGTATGGAACTATCGGTTTTGCGTGGTTTACAGGCTGTAAATAAACAATTTTGATATCAATTTAACAGTAAATAAATAAATCGTTGAAGGTAAATCATTTATTGTTGAATTGTTTGCAAAAATATAGAAAGTATTTTACTTGTTTCCTTAACCGCCCGATACACGGTAATCGGAAGATACGTTTTTCGCCATCCATCGTGCGTCGTGCGTTGTCAACCTAGACACCCTAGAAGCTTAATGTGTTGCCCAATCATCATGAAATTGTTCATCACATTTATCCTTATGTCATCTAGAGTGATATGAAACTACTGGTTCCTGTTTGATTAAAAGGTAGGTAACTAGGTCAAATACAAAAAACTTCTGAACACCAAAGAAGACATAGTTCTCATGAAACTTGCTCAAAATTGTTGTTTTTAAGTTATTTCAGCTGAGACTTAACATGGTTCCGAATCATGCGAATATGTTCGCCTTTTGATGAAACAGTTTCCTTACATTGATATAGTGATACTATTTAATATTGTAGAATGGAAATTTGTGCCTGATCATCACATGAAACTTGCTTAGAACATTAGTTTTTATGATATTTTCGCCGAGTTTAAAATGGTGCAAGTACGTTGAAATACATTTTTTCACTCTTCGGAAGCCCTACGTGCTCAGAAAATTTGTTCAAATGACATATCGGACAAGATCTAAAAACGTTTACAGTATATTGAAAACATTAAATACATTAAATACGCTTCATCATGACACCAATGGAGTTGAGAACATGTCATGTCTTTATTGAAACAATTTATACACTTCAGAAGACACACTTTTTACATAGAGTTCAAGAAAGTTTATCAGAAACGCTTGTTTGAATCAATTATGATGATTATGAGGAAGAAAAAAAGAAGATGATGATAACGACGACGATGACGATTACGATGATAATTGATGATGATGATGATGATGATGATGACGACGACGACGACAACGACGATGACGATGTTGATGATGAATATGATGATGATGATAATGATGATGATGATGATGATGATGATGATGATGATGATGATGATGATGATGATGATGATGATGATGATGATGATGATGATGATGATGACGACGACGACGACGATGATGCCGATGATGATTATGATGATGATGATAATAATGTGATGATGTTGATGTCGATGATGATGATGATGATGATGATGATGATGATGATGATGATGATGATGATGATGATGATGATGATGAAGATGATGATGGTGATTATTTGATGATGATGGAGAAAAAGATGAAGAAGAAGATGCTGATGGTGATGATAAGGATGATGAAGAAGTAGAGGAAGAAAAAGAAGACGAAAAAGGTGAAAAAGAAGAAGGTGCTGCTTCTGCTCTTCTTCCGCTGCTGCTGCTGCTTATGATGATGATGATGATCGATATTTAAAAATTTGATAGCTATATCGAGGCCAAAAAATGATCTCGCGAGCAGTGTATACATTCAGTCACGGGCTTGTCAAGATCATTTGCAAGATAAGCGCCTCTGATTGAGTTTTGCCACTCGAGTACATTGATAATCGGTAAGGTCAACTTAAAACATAAAAGACCGATATATCGAATTTACACTAAATTGGGTCCCGTACTTTCTCTTATATTCGAATGAACAAAAACAATTCAAGAACGACTTAATTGAAGTACTTGCATATCTTTACAAAATATCCATAATGAGCGGTTCATTGATTGTCGAGAGGACTTTATTTGTGTGTACAAAGACTGCCTGTAATTTAATATCAAGTGATATATCGTCATTAATATAACGCGTACAAATGTAAATTTGATTTTAAGTTGCACGGTGATTAATACGCAACGCGTCGAGATTCACGCGGGTCTCTCGCCGAGCCGTAATTTAAAAATAAAATGGGAACATAATCATATATAAACTTAATAAACAGGAACACCGTACTGAGAATGACATAATAAATAGTTCATGTCATATCATTTTCAAATACGGCATTACAGATGAAAGCTATTTGTACTAAATATGTAATTTTAAATCTTGTCGAGATACAAACATGGAAGATTTTCCCATACAAAACAAAAACGATGCCATTGTGACTAATAAATATATTATATTTACCTTTTCACAAAATACCAAATATAGAATATCATTCCAGCATTATGGACATGACATTATTGCAACTAACAAATACAAAAACATATTGTGGAGAGCACACATATTCAAATGTGCTTTACAGCCATATGCGTTACGCGATCGGACATGGCAACATCAATAGAAGACAAAGCTGACCGAGGCCAGTTATCAAAGCTTCATGTTGATATGGCGGCTGATATATAAAAAGTAGTTTATGGGGAGCTAACAAATCGCTATTGCTCCTTGAAAATGATACACTTAAAAAACATACAAACCTGGCACATGACGATGTTGAGCAGTACGGGCGCCGGATTATGTTCGAGATGTCTTGGTAACCAGATGACACATGCGATGCAATGAAAACCTCAATGGGACGCTCATAGAAAAGTCCGGATATCAACAGACGTGTTATTGTCAAATTCACCGAATCCAAAGTAAAGAGAACGTACTTTTAACGCGAGGAAATCAAATGACACATTGATCTATGTTCTAATCATTTTTTGTGTATGCGTTTTTCTTCTTTATTATGTTGTTTAAGTTCCTTATGAATTTCTGTCCTCACATCTCCTTCACTCACACGACCGTACTACGACGGTGAATGCTTCCGATAGATCAGATTTCTCTTTACCCGCATGGGTTATTCATATCTGTCTTTATCTGTAGCTTTCATATTCAAATGCAGCGATTTGCATGAGTGTTTGCGGTGAAATATTTTCCTATTCACTCACTCGTCCAGTAATTATACACAAAAGTATCAAATACTGATCAAATATGAGTTATTGAATTAGAACATGCTATAATCACTTATTGTAAAGCTTGTGTGAATTTTTTTTTAACTTTAAGTGCTTTCATTTCTATTTGTCGTCGCTTTAATTGCATTGTGGGGACATAGATACTAAACACACAGTGTGTCATCACTGGGGGCTGACGAAATCAAAGCGTAGTCCGTTTGTCTACGACGTCGGGTATTTGTTTTACTACGAAACATTGTGTCAATACACATGTCATCGAAGTACAGATCGGTGAACTTCGTTGAGTAACCTATACATTATATTTGTAGTTCGTTGTACAACCAATACATACTCTGTGCAAAACGTAAACATAAAGCGACTTGTAATTTCCTTCGAAACAAACAAAGTATTTGAATGATTAAAATATATGAACGTAACCTGTTTTGTACTTTAAAATGTTTAATGTACAGTATATCAAAGTAACTTGTAGTTTCATTTAAATTAAGTTACTGTAATTGGCTATTTTAACAGAAAAACCACTATATGCATTACTTCAAATAAATATATTTCGATTTTAGCTCAAAATCAATGTAAAGATTGCAACTACGCGCATTTGTAATTAGTTTGTTATTGAAAATAAGTACCTACCATTACTGGATGTACCGTTCTCTAATCCATAAATACAAGTAAAGATGAAACTCGCCTGATTCAGTAGTGTATTGACACAATGTTTCGTAGTAAAACATAAACCCGACGTCGTAACTCGCCAATTTTGATAATATATTTAGCAAAGATCATACGAATCACTCAGCCGGCTTTCTTACCTACCTGCCATCTAATTTTATACCTAAACGAATACTAAATACAGATTGTGTTTTCCCCGAAGCCATATGGGTCTTTATATCTGACCACTCATTTTGTATTTTTTGGTAATGTATATTGCTGCCCTTATTCGGCATTCGAACATTTGGAAAGACTCTATATTTGCCGAGAACAAGCACACGATATATACAACATATTTTTATTGTAGGAGATATTATTGAAACTAAATAAATATGTCAAATCATAAATTTAAATAAATGTGTAATGTCATAAATGAATAAACTCGTGTAACGCCTCTTTTTCGTACATTGTTAGATCATATTGCCATTACTTACTGCAAACTCTCAATTAACACTCCGTATAAAAGGAAAGATGGGCTTGATACAAATGGACATTTTTACAAGTTTATTGAAGCAAGTTTATAGTGCCTCAGTATTGGTCATTTCTACTGGAAAGAACCGTCATTTAAACAGCTAGTCAATTTACGCACATTTACTTTACATTTGCATATACCACTTTACCGTCTTCTATAATAAGGATAAGACCGAATGATCGCACACGGTATTATTCGTTAATTTGTAAAACATCACGTCAACTACATCGACAACTACGAATAGCAATACTTTCTGGGAAATTAACCCATTGACAAACTACCAACCAATTAACGATAAAATTCAACAATATGAAAAAACATGCCAAAGAAATGTTTTATTACCCTCACAATCAGTATATTGGAGAACAGGTCTTACCATCCCTTTCAGTTATGGACAACGTTTAAATTTAAGTCAAAGATGGTGCATCTTGTAATACCAATATTTTACGAGTCGTATTCCGTTAAAGACGCTGAGAAGGATAATGCTTTCAATAAATACTTCTGTTCTATATCAATATATGAACTGCTGATGATATTGACTAAGATAAGATACCGTTCGAGTAAAAAAAAACGAATAGTACTTTAAGAGATACTAATACAACATAACAAGACGTGATTGATGTTATTACTAATTTAGTTGTAGATGATTCCAACGGAAAAAGCAACACATTGTTACACAAAACTGCTTAATCATTAGCTAAACCACTTTAACCGTGTTTAACAGAGCCATCCTCGAAAAAAACATATCCTTATAATTGGCAAAGAGGGAACAGTACTGCCGTTATTACAAAAGCATGATCAATTAAGAACATCCAGCTAAAGACCAATTTCATTTGCGTAGACACACTATTTCAGCATATGGTATTTAAAAATGTGTATATATGTTTCTCAAGTATAACCCAAATAATTTATAAAAACAATCCGGATTTGTACCGGGTCACCCAACATTCAACTAAAGTATTGGTATGTACAACCAATTATTTAAATAATGCGATGAAATACAATATATTTGTATCATAAACGATGCCCTCGACCGAGTTAAGCACACATGTAAAGCTAACAAAATGTTGACTATGTGGTAACATTTGTTATGATACGCTGTTTGTGCTCAGTTGCGATCTGCTCACGACATGTTTAATTATTTAACACAGTCTGATCTAAAGTGCCGATACAATTACATACGTTTTGTCGGAAGCGTTTGGAATGAGTCAACGATATGTCTTGATCTGTCATGATGTTCACGATCTATTTCTCCGAATTTGTATAAATACTTCCCTATGGACTATCACTTTTATGTATTATTGAGATCGCATCAGATCGTTACAGAACGTGACCTTTTCTTGCATACAATCGACTGCGACATGGACATGGATAGCCTAACGAACATAAAGCAAGGCGTTCTCGTCTCATTTTTCATTTCTCATCGATGTATATACTATTGTTCTAACAATTGTATAAATTCATATTTATTCAGAATAATTAAGCAACATACCCTGGTAAATTGGAACTTGCTACTTTTCACTAGATATTTTGGACATTCCGTATGCAAAATACCGTCGACAACAACTGCATCTAAAAATGTAAATGCGCTTGATAAAAAATAATAATCTTTTGATACATATTATATGTAACTTTTACAACTCTTGAATTGAGAGGCAATTTTACTCTTAATTAAAACAATTCCATTCGTCCCAAGACCTGATATTATTTATACCTGTAGTTGCCGTTTTGCTTAGTACTTATATATTTATTATGTTTTAAAGCAATCACTTAATGAATAAAGAATTCTGAAATAATATAAATATCAAACAACTTAAAACTTAATGAAATGGCAATGTCTTAAATGAACATTTTACGAAAACTTCCTAACGATTAAAGCTAGTACTATGACTCATAATATCCATTGATTTGATTACAGTATAGTATCTAACATGTTGCCACATTAACACAACTGCGGAGTTTCCCTGTCATTTAAAATTCACCGTTTGGTAAAACAACAATCCCACCAACACAAACCAGCAATATAAAGCAAAAAATGTAAATGCTTTACTGTAAATGCTATTGATGTTTCATCGGTTTAGATGTGGACACGGCAGTAATACTTGGATACTAGTTCAGAACAGAAATATTTCATCGGTGAGCCTTATTCAATTAAAATGCGAGAAATTATATTATAGATAAAAAAAGTTTACAGTGACTCTATTAATTATTCGATTTAACTCAAACATACAAAAAACAATTGATAGTTAAATACGAAAAACTTTAATTTTCGTGTTCCCGATTGATAAATCCTGTCATAACGACCCGGGATGACATATTTCTGCTCGTATGTGTCGGATTTAGAAAGAGTGACACGATAAATACTATTCATTAATTATTGTAGCGGTATTATTTCGGTTATGAAAAGGAGCTTCAAAAACGATTTACCTGAGAAGTTATTAAAACAAACAACACAAGAAGTTTGTGTTATACAAAATACGTATACACTGGCGTGCAAACTAGAAGCATTCTTGAACATATTAATATTCCAGCTGTAAGATATGTTGATATGTTCGAGCTATTTTTCACAATAGCTGAATCTAACTAATAATTCGTAACTTAAATTCTTAATTACAATTCGTACCATCGTGAATTATTTTTTATCTAGGTAAAGTTTACGACAGGTCATTCTTAAAGGTGTATTCAACGAAACGTTTCGTGATATCTTTTCGAGTAACCACTCATTCTAGACGCATCTTGATTAGGCGATGAAAATACCGAAACGAAGGCCTACAGTTGGAATACGATTCAAAATGGTATACTAGTAGTCTTGGAATACAAAAAATGATTGTTGATATTATGCTGTAAAGTGTTGTGTTAATTGTGTTTGAAGTTACCATATCTTTTTTTGCTACTGCGTCAATATATGGTGAATTTGTGTAAATCTATAAATATAGTTGCTACATTAGTTTGCATATACGAAAGAATATCGATCGAGTTCGAAACAATCGATACAAATGATGCGTTGTCTTGTCTTAATCAAATAAAGTTGTTAAATGAATATTTGTGACGTGATTAACAGAAATCTCATATTCGTTTACTTAGACGATTGGCTTGTCCTTAAGAAATACGACTTGGTACCCGAACATATTTTTGTCAGATTACATGAATTACATGGATCTTCTTTCTGTGTCCACTACAGAGGTCGATGCTAGAGAGTTTGACGCAGTTGTTGGAGATTCAGTTTCATTAAGGTCACAACGCAATTCACTATACAGTAAACGTAAATGAGACATTATATAATATCGTAAGGTGTACAATTTATTTCCATGTTCATAACCTTTATGATCTAATTATGTCTAACTTACTTGGTTTGATGTGAAATTATAAACCTATGGTCAGGAATAGGACAGACAGAAACACATACAACATAAAACTACTTAGTATCCACGTTCAGTCCTTCCAAATAATATAGAATCATTCTTTTATGCTACCTTTTTTAATTTACTGAAATTATATTGTCAAAGGGAATATTGATGGTTAATACGATATTATATTTTCAAACTACGATTTCTTATAATGAATTTTTTTTAATGGTTTCTTAACAGGTATGCCTCTTGTAACAAACGCTATATATTATTTTTATGGTAATACAAATGCCGCAGGGCCACTTAATGCGGGCGTTGGAAAATTGATAATAGTATCAAAATCTTTATGTATGTTATCAACATGAAATACCTGTATGCGCATGCGCACTAACGATAACGATATTGTGGTGTAATACAATGTGAAGTGGGTTTATTTTGTAGCTGTAATCATTTACACACGAAGACAATGTAATGTCAATATTTTGGGTGGGTGGAACCAACGATAAGCCTATACAATTGTATAAAAATTGTCCACTTAAATTCCACACGTACATAAAAGGTATTAACTAATATATAAAACTTACTCAATATTTTACGCCTTTTAACTGCCTTACACTATAATGTGTTTTTCTTATGTTATCATTGTATTGTTAGTCTTATTATTTTGGGTCTGTACATGGTACGCTTCCTATGTTTGTACGTTACAACAATATGTCCGGTAAATCATGAGCTAGTATGATGTCGTTTATTAAATTGCGCTCGAATACGAATTTGAAACATTAATCAATTCAAATCAATCTGGCGCTACATTATTCATTTTCAAATTCCACACGTTCATTTGTTAAAATTGTATTAAATAATGTAGAGGATATTAAACCTTCTAACTGACTAACACCATTATGTAGTTTTTCTTATGTTATCATCATTTTGTTTGTATTATAAATTTATAATAAAAATGTATTCTTTTTTTCAATAAAGACTGATTATAACTACTTCTATTACATGATTTATGTTTGACGAAGCTTCACAAGTATTAACTATATGTATTTTAATTTTATAAATAGCTCCAAACCAGAAGTCCTGAGTTTTGTACCGCTGAGCTTTTGTTTTTAGAAAAACATTAAAAGTTCATCAGAGTCCTTCTGTTTGCATTGCCGGACATAACATACAGGGCTACATTTTGAACATAATTCACTTTGCGGCGTGGATATATGTCCGATTGTGTTGTAAAATTCATCCATCATACATATTCTAAAATATGTTGAAATATATGTATACTTATAAGTTACTGCTTTATGAAGTTGTCTTGTGTATATCAAACGCGTGTTTGTCAAAATAAGAAAAAGAACATTGCAATGTTAAACAAATCTATGTTACAATCAATGAAGTAGAAATAACAATGATTCCGCGAACTTTTTTTAAATTTTACAATGTTTCGCAAACCGCTTAAATGTTTATGTCTGGTGGGTATAACGTTGACTGTTTAGTGAAAAAATAGTGCTCGCAGTGCAAATTAGTATCGGTCGTTTAAAGCACCCGGGTAGAAAACTATTGCCGATATCAAGTTATACAAATTTTGGTATCCCGAATATATATTTAGATAAAACATCATCGTAGTTACTTCTTTTTCTTAATAATCCATTTTACAATAAATGTCAACATCATAGCTGATTTTTTGGTTAAAAAATACTTTTTGTACAAATTCGTTCAGTTCCTATTTTCATTTGATACAATTGCATTTGATCGAATATTTCAATTAGTGTTTGGAGTTCAAACTATTTATTTACGAATATTAACGTGTACTTCCGCAAAATCATACTATACTTGTAAACCCGATTTAAGTTATTTTGGTATACGGATACACTGCACGTGCTTACAGTTTAAGTCTATATATAAATTGTAACATATGTAAATATGTACTTGACTCATACGGGTGATATCATTTAATATCAAGTTATATTTAGGTAAGTTCTAATGTCATTTTCAAAAAATGATCAATAATTCGTATTTGTTTCCCAGTTAAAGAGGCATGCTCACAAATTTTGTATTTAAAAGAGAAATGGACAAGTTAAAACATTTGAATCTAAAAACATGTGCTAGAATATACGAACTCTTGATATAAAGTAGAAAGTATTAACCAGCTTGTTCATTCGTGTTTGCACATCTTTATGCATTTACTTGAATAATATCATAAGAACTATACTGTAATAGGAAAAGAGCTGATGGACAAATTGAATTCTTTCAGTGTTCCTTCGTCAATGTGTCTCTTTAAATTGTAAATGTTTAAGTTAATTTTAGACAAGTTGTCATATTACTTTTCGAAAATATACTCAAATCAACTGCGCATTTCATTCAATTCCTGGTAATTGTGATAGAAAACACGGAATATATTTAAACGTTAAGTTTTATTAAAGCTAATTATCATTTACATTTTTAACTTAGTGAAACATATTAACGACAACAGTAAGTGAAAATATTTCTAAAACATGTGTTTATTGATAACCGAAACGCTTCACTTAAATGTACGATTAATGTTGTGTTCGTACAACGTTTAAATTCATGTTTGTTACAAAACTGTTCTCTCTTACAAAATCGAATTATATTTTAATTATTTCATAGTAATTGTATTTCAAAATGCAATAATTGTGTTACGTTATTTGTCATCTACAACTACATTAAACTAATATTATCATTTTAAATTGTTGTTTTCTTATTTAATATAATACTTTAGTAATTTGAATTTTCATCATCTTTATCTTTAGAGAAAAGATAAACTGATTGCTATCCACCACAATGCACGAGAAATATCTTTATCGGGTTTTGAAATATACGGAAAATATCGATGATGGGTTGAAGGCCCGAGATCATACGTCGACACGAACGGTGTGTGAACACGTGGAGTCCGGAAGTGACTACCCGTCGCGCTTCCTGTCCACTTCCGCCAACCTTGAGGCCGCTAAGTTGTTTGCTTCCAAGGGCTGGCACCAACCGAAGCGAATCGCTCAGATTGACTGTGAACGTCTGCGACGAGAGAACCCGCACGTACAGTTCATCGACCTTCGCGACTCGTCCGTCCTTCAGCGCTACATCGGCCCCGATAAGCCCGTAGTAAGAAGATGCGCCCAGAAGTACGCCGAGGTTTTAATCGAGGGTTACGTTCCTCCTTCTTGTGCGAGCATTGTACTCGTTCAGTAAGCATGTCGCAATTAAATATTTGAGCATTGTATTCGTTCGGTAATAATACCGCAATTGAATATTTGAGCATTGTACTCGTTCAGTAAGAATGTCGCAATTGTTCCTCCTTCTTGTTTTAGCATTGTACTCATTTAGTAAGGGTGTCGCAATAGAATATTTGCTGATCACGTTTATGATTGAATCTATTGCAGCTTTAATGCGGAAACCAACCAATGCCGAATGTATGCATTCTTTGTGTTTATAAATGCTTATTTAATATTGCGTGTGTCTGAAATACGAATATGGAAGTTTTTTCCATGAATATTGTTTTTTTTTTAATTTATTTGTTTATAAAGTATCTTTAGAATAGTGTTTGTGTAAAGTTTTATTGTGATATTCAATAAACTATAAGATGGTATTGTTAATAGTTATACCTGATAAATAAAAATTTCAATAACAAACAAAATGTTTTCCGAAAAAAAAAGTATTTTCAATTTAAATACTGAGCCGCTATCGCCAAAAGTGGTCAGTATATGTTTGACGTTGCATTTTCTTCGTATAACATGCAGTCAGAGACTCTCCATCAAATAATGAAGAGTAAGTTGGTTTCTTTCTTCCTATTCCACTATTATTTATTCGAATAAGGAATAAGAATAGTTCCGTATTCATTATTGAAGCCTAACATATTTCATATAAGCATTTTAAGAAAAATACTAACTCCACATCAATCAAACCTAAAATCTATAAATTCATTTTACATAAATCTGATATAAAAATGCATTGTAGTACATTTCAACATATTGTTTTTATTACTAATCCAGTTCCCTTTTTTGCGGCTGAATAGGAAAAGGAACAACTTTTTTATTCCTTAGTTTAGGCGTTCGATATGCTCAGGAACGTCTTCACACCAGAAGTGGACATTCCTCGGAGTTTCCCGCTCCTTGTATCACAACAGATGTCATTAGCGTTCATCACTTTTGTGGATAACCACTGAATCACACTTTGACTGAACTGCACATTGTAAATACATGTCAATTCTTTTGTAAATAATACATGATAGTATACTCGCTGAAAGGGACCTTTTCACGTTTTGGTAAAGGAACACAATTAAAAAAAAAGTTTCAGATTTGCAAATTTTCGTTGTAGATATTTGTGAGGAAGCATTAATACTTTTTTGTCTTAGTTTTATGTTGGCACTTATACACAAATCATGGTAAGATACAAACAAATAGATACATACTTACAAATAATGATGGATTAGTTTAAATTTAAGATTTATAATGATGAATGACTAGTCAAGTAATACATGGTATAATATAACAAATATAAGTTCAAATAAATAAATATTACCATGAAATGCTAACCATTACCAGGGATAACACAAATAAGTGAACATGATTTCACTTATTTCCACTGTGGTCCCTGATATTGGCAGTCTGTCACAGAAAGTCATGTTATTTGTATCAATAATAATTAATGTGTAAGCACAAACAAACTAGTTTAGTTAGGAATGCTTAATGAGATTACATTATACATATCACATGATATGAGTATCACATTTAATGTTGCATCACACATTTGTCAGTCATACTTTACTTTAAAGACATTACATATTATTTATAAATACAATGATTAAAGATCAATATGCAGTAAAGTAAAACATGGTCAATCTTTCACTAAAATTGGAATAAAACAGGTGCAATATTTAAAGCTAAGATAAAATGACTGTGATAAAATCAACCGATCAGAAAGTGGGTTTTGATGGCTTTCTTAAACGAGTGGATTGATTAGATATCCCTAAGTGATTGTGGGAGACTATTCCACAGAACAATATCATTGTAAGCAAAATATTTCTTACCAAAAGTTTCCAACTCTTGGCAAAGAAAATCTACCAGTGTCACACAAACTATCAAGTGAACCGGTCACATGGAGTGCAGATACTCTAGATCTATTGCATCGGTCATGAGCCAAATTCAGGGGTACAAAATGCTCTTTAAGATATTCAGGACATGTGTCTGACTTTATCGTATGAACATAACATAGTGTTAACTGATCTTCTCTCTTAGAAACAGGTAACCAGTTCAGTGACTTAAATTGTTCAATACCAACATGTGACCTGCTTGGCATATTTAGATCAAATCGGATCAATTTATTTTGAGATGTCTGAAGCCTAGTTTCCAATATTGTGTCAAACTAAGAAACCAAAAAGAACAAAAATAGTCTAAATGACATTGTACCAGGGACATTACCAAAGTTTTCCTAGTGTGAAGATCCAAATATTAACTCTTTCTATATAATTACTTTAACAGGGCATTTGGCTTTGTAACCACATACCTTGCAATATCATTCCATTAAAGAGTTTTATTTAAAACTGCACCTAGATACTTAACTGAACTTGTGGCTTGTGTGAGGTTGAGCGCTCTAAAACCGGTTTAAACCCCCACTGTTTTGCATTGATCGTTCTAAGGTGGTGATCCCAGCTTTATTCTTATATGTGTTAAAGTTGTTTTGTATTGTGCTGTTTTGTGCTGTTTTTTTTACTGTTTTGACAATAGGTCACTTGCCTTAAATAATGGACCAACTAATTGTATATAATGAGAATTCAATACTGATCCAGCAGCTGGAGTTTCATTTCTTTATTAATTATTATGTGTACCATAACATGAAATATTTAAAGTATTGTGTGACCTTAACTTAGGCTTTGAACCAAAGAGTATGGATTCTGTCTTACCAAGAGGTAGTGGTATAAGACCTTTACTTACACGTTCCATCTCTGAAGATAAGAGGAGTTCAATGTCCGCTATATTTTTACCATGAACAAGGATTCCTGAGTCATCAGCATATAATTAAAGTTTGTTTTTGACCACTGCCGACATGTCGTTAACGTAGATAAAACATAGCAGGGGGCCTAAAATTGAACCTTGGGGAACGCCACATGTGACAGAAACCATATTGGAATGAATACCTGATACATCAACTACCTGATGTCGACCTGAGAGATAAGAATAGAACCAAAGGACAACATATGAACTGAGACCAATGGCTTTTAATTTCATAATCAAAATACTGTGATTTACGGTTTCGAAAACTTTTTGCAGATCAAGAAGAACCATTCAAACTATATAACCTTTATCCATTTGAAATTAAATGAAATATGAAAGATGGATGAGACAAGTATCTTTGACCATGATCTAAAATATCTGTTATATGCACCTTTTGACAAATTAAAACCTGAAAATTATAAAGCGTTGCAACGCGAAACGATTGAATGATTTAAGAGTTCTTTTGTTGTCGTTATATTTTGTGATACTACTAGGATTGCTTATATAGCGTATACAATACATTCTTCATTGTATGATCACGGATGGCAGAGTGGTCTAAGCGATAGACTTTTACTCTAGAGGTCAGTGGTTCGAGCCCATTTGAGAGTTATTCTTTTCTAATTTGCTTTTAATGGAGCTTTTTAGATCCTATGTTTACATTTATATATATAAATATATATATAAATAAATAAATAAATATATATATATATATATATATATATATTACCAGTACACACAATGTACCTACATTAGAACTCGTGTGCACTTTTAAATGCTTAGAAGGAACATTGTCTTATGTATTAAAAGGTGACAACACGAGCATCTAAAAGAATAAACTGTTAAAGCTAGAAAAACTTTTGCGATAAACAAACGTAAATGAAAACTAGAAATGGCGCGGCAGAGGCCGACACGTTTCCACATGCCGCATGTTTGACCCACGGAGCATCCCAGGGTTGGTAATGGGACCATGTATAGTTGAGATTGACCGTATTGTCATAAGAGATGTTTAGTATCAATTGGAAGTGAATCGATGTAGAAATGAAGAAGTTAATGTAAAATAACATGAAACAAAAGACATGTTTGTCAGAAACAAACCTTGACCTTTCATCACTCAAAATATGCAGCTCCATGAGATACATATGCATGCAAAATATTAAGTTGCTATCTTCAATATTGCAAAAGGTATGGCCAATGCACCATACCGGGGGCATAAAAATGAGTGAAAAACTCTGACCCGGCCCCTCCCCAACCCCCATAACTTTTGACACAGGGGTCAGATCAAAATTCCAAATAGTGCAGAGTCGCACATATGCTCATAGCTACAATTTGTGTAAGTTTCAAGGTTCTAGTGCTTATAGTGTAGGAGAATATAGTGGCCAGGACAAACGGACAGACGGACGGACAGACGGCGGAGATAACCATAATATACCCACGCTTTTCAAAAAGCGTGGGGATAATTATAGGGTGTAAAGTAAATGCTTGTGTTGCATTCTGGGTTATTATCTGATATGGCAATCGCCCAAGACTATTTGATAGTTGGGCAAGGGGAAATAGTGCGAGATACAGTAGACGGCATGTACCTACGACGACCATGTGTCGTTCAGTACCCGGCGTGAAGCACCTAGAACACTCCACTAGTTTGACGGCTAAAGACGAGTGGGCATAGTCACGAGTGTCAGTGCGAGATACAAAATACGTCATGGCTAAAGCAAATGTTGTAAATTGTTACATGAATGATCTTTAATTGACATGTATTTTTGTGCTGCCAAATGTAAGCTTAATATACAAACACTACTGTATTGCTATAACATATTTGGGTATTATTCTCAAGCGTCTACAAGCGTGTATAACAGACTACAGTTCCGAAACAGATATGCATGGTTTTATGCATGAACAACAACGCATATGACCATTGGACGCAGATGCACCAACATTCCACTTTAATTTCAATATAAATAAATGCTGCAACAGTATTGCATTCTTATTATTTGTCCTTTATTTAAGGCAAGTGACCAATTGCCAAAACAGAAAAAAAACATCACAATACGAAACAACATACACACATATAAGAATAAAGCTGGGGCCAGCGCCTTGGAACGGTCAATGCAAATATTTCGGGGATTTTAACCGGTTTTACAGTGCCCAACCTAACACTTGACCCAGCAATATTAATTCACTATTCAATTCCAAAACTTTTCTTTTTTTTTTTATAAAAAAGCAATGACAGCAGGCTCATGCGCTTAATAAATTAATTAAAGAAATTAAAAAAAATACAAACCGTCAATGCAAGCCGAGACATGACAGGTTTGTGTGCGATCAATTGTCTTTTCAGAAGTGTACAGAACTGTATAAGATCGTATTTCAGATGTACGTTTATACAAATTTTCATTCTTGTTCTTTGTGTGTTCAAGAAATATGTAAGAACTTTATATTGTAGTTACAGCGCTATTAAAGCATTACTGAACCAGACCATTACTAAATTCAGGAAAATGTCAATAATATGACTGTTTGATTGTTTCCATTTTCAGATGAACAATGATCTTTAGTAGGGCATCTTATTTAAAGAGAGACAACATTTTATTTTTTGGTAAATATTCACGATGCTATTTAATGTGTACTAACAATTGCCTATCAAAATGGGTTTTCTGTGTAGTTTAAACCAGAAGAAGAAATTGTAAACTGTACCCTGCGATCTCGCAATCGCGACAAATGATTAAGTGCAAATGCAAAAACACGATAAGAGGCGTGCGATTAGAATCACGATTCCTGTAAGCTTATATGTGCGTTATATATACGATCTTTACACAGACGTAAATTTGAAATGACAAATATACACACGTATTACCTACATATGAATGTGCTTGTGCTCACAAAACTACCATTTTATCTTGCATAAACATACTCGCATACTAGTTGACAAAAACTGCCAATTGCTTGATACATAAACTATTATAGAAGAGTTTGTAGTCCCAAGCGATTAAAAGGGAACGGCCTAAAGTTCTTGTTTCCGCTTTAAATGATTTACATTTGATGAATAAAATTCATGATGCTTTTAACTTGCAATATGATTAGTTCTTATTGCTTACTTTAAAAAAAACTAGGTTCACGAAGCAGCTTTATATGCCCTATGAAATTGTAAAATAATAAGTTTCACAAATCATCATAAATTATATATACATGTGGAGCTTAATGTCTTACCTGTCTCATTCAAAAGCACTTTTGCCTTACAAATCGCGTTAAGCATCTCTATAATAGACCACAAACATGTATAGTTCAGCACAATAACCTACATTTTGACAATTTGTGTACACTCATGACTTATTAGAATATGAAGGCAAGTTTCCCTCACTTTTATATTTTAAGTTTAGATTCAAAATTCGGAGATAGATGCAAACAAAAACTTTCTTTGTGTGGGAAATATGCCTTCATATGTAATTTTGAACTTTGTGAATTTAAATATTGCGCTGTAAGTTACATGGCAACCCAATTTCTTTGTTGTTATGCACATTAAAACACAAAGTAAATTATATGTGTTTTGTTGTTAATTTATAATGTAGTCATATTTAGAACGTGTTTCCATGCACAATGTCATGTTTATTTTAATGTGTGTGAAGAACAATAAATTTTGTGTAAATATACGAATTTTGTTAACTACTGTAAGTAAGAGAATCAACTCTTTCACGGTTGTTTACATCGCTCCATGACAACATGTACTGAACACTCGCATCGTTAATTTTAAAGGATCACTAGCATTCACGTAAGTTTTAACCTTTACTTTCATTCATTTAAAGTAACCATTTTAAATGTTTTATTATCGTGAAAATGGTTTTCCTTCTGTTGAAATTAATTAATTGTTGACATATCCACTCGAGTTTTCTACTGTATTGCGACTGCAGACGATTCAAGCAATATTGTTGTGAAAACCGTGGTTTTCTATTGCAATTTATATATAGTTGTATAGAATTGATTGAAACAATGTTCAAACTTTTGAAAACCTGCAAGTTAAACAATTAAAACCATTTGAAGTGAAAAATGACACTTGCAGTGAACGTCATATTGCTCATTATAAATAATTATCGTCGATAGGATGCAATTGCATAAATGGTAATGGATGCAGCGCTAGCCTTACATACAGGTGGTTGGAATTCAATTTTCGTAATAGTCATACTTAGTAAAAATATTGCAACTATTTCACAGTATTTTAATTAGTGTTGTTGGGATTTTAGCGCGCCGTCGTGTGACGCCGCCGTTGGCGCGCCGTTGTGTGACGCCGCCGAATAACGATATATACATGCAAGTCATAATGTTATTGTTGTTTCGGTTAATATATAGTTATGTTTGCGAAAGGACGACATTAAAACGTAAAACACAACGCTATACTTATTTATTCAATTCAAGTAGACATTTTGGTGCGGTGACTAAAAAATAAGGATGCCGTCAACAAATACAGATAAGTTAAAGGCGCAGAGACTATGATATCAGAAAGTAATCGAGCGATTACTCGAAAGATTAGAAGAAAATGACAAATTGCAGTTTGAACCAACCATCGTTGCAATAGAGAACAAGTTGGAGGTTATACGAGGTTTAAATGAGAAAATAATCGCACTATCAGACGCGGAATCGACCCGAGACGAGCTGTTGGACTCGCAGATGTACGTTTTGGACATGGAAGCGAAGCTTCGGAGATACCGTCAAAATCTGCGTGATCACCCATCTTCAAGTAGTACAGCCGTCCATGAAAGTAGTCTGTCGATGTCCGTTCTGCAGCCAACCGAGTCATCCAATACACGTTATCGAAGCGTAGAGGAAGAACCACACGCGTCTCTGCAGTTACCTATCCTACCGACACCATCCGAAAACGTTAATCAGTCGTCGCTTCCGGCCTTTCATCAACCCCGTCATGTCGCTACCACCATCGCTGACACCAACGTAATGCAACCAGCCCAGCAGAACCTTAAGCACCAAACATCCGGTGTCACAAACACGCAAAACAAACCATCGCCCAGTGAAAGTTCAAATCGATCTGGAGCCGCACATAGCAGGTCTAGGGGAAGGAATAAGGAGCAGGACGCTCGTTCGACGCCTCAAAATTTGTCAGAGGCTATGGGCGGGTCCGGCAAGCCTGAAAGTCTACTAGAGAAAGTCAAAGCAATATTGAAACGGTCGAGTCATGCAAAGCTTTACGACGAGATGCAGAGAGCGAACCTGTCGCCATACTTCAGGCATCGAGCAGATCTGTGGGATTAAGCGGTGTTCCTCGGACACCAAGCAAGTTTTCAGCCGACTATCCCAAGTATCACGGGCTGAGTTTAAGCCGCACAAGGAATGACTCCTATACGACGTCAGGTGGCACTCCCCAGGAGCACGGGGTTAGTTTGGACAACATTCCCAAACCGTCGGTGAGTTCAAACCGCATCCCGGATGGACCAATCGTGAGTTCGAATAAAACTCCCCAGAATCCTGGGATACTCTCTGATCACTCCCAGCGAGAGATCAAGAAACTGTCCGAATACTGGAGCCGACAGAGCCCACTAGCGGAGAGTTCATCGCGACTGCGGAGCAACCGGAATTCACTTTTTAACATCAAAGAGTGCCTGGAAAAATCATCGCAACCGACATCAGTTCGAAAAAGAAGCAGAAGTCACGACTGCCCGGAGCAGACAGGCAATTTGACATCGGAAAATTTTCCGGAATCTCCATTTCCGTCCACGAATTCGGATTCAAAATCGCCATCCAGTCGGAAAAATGGCCGGAAACCAACCATTCAAAAGATCAGACGACATCGGAAGCGCTCAATGCAAGCGTCGTTCCAAAGAGTGCATGCACGGACGTCATTCAAACTCTGAGCAAATCACGTAGACGCCAAAACGGCAAAAGCTCAATAAATGACAATATTATTTCATGTAAAAAAGGAAACACTTATATGCAATTCGAAACATCAGCGCATCTACTCCACGGAAGAAGACTGACTGGACTTCCATACAGTGACGCTAAAGCCGTTGGTGATAGTTCATTCCCCAACGTTACACGTCGTGATAACACACAACGCGCACAGGCTCGCGTGCGTCTTATCGAACAGTACCGTCACCGATGGACTCACGAATATCTGACGTCACTGAGGGAATTCCAAACGAAAGCCGGCAACAATCATCAGACGATACGTTTGGGCGACGTTGTTATCGCGCAGGACGACATCAAACCGCGACTTCAGTGGACCCTGGCTGTGGTAGACGAGCTTCTCACCGGAAATGATGGGTTGACGAGGGCCGCGCGCCTCCGTACATCAGGTGGAATCACCACGAGACCTATCGTCAAATTATACCCGCTAGAAGTACACAGTGACGACAACTGACTTTAATTGTGTGCAATCAAGTGTTAAACTCTTTTCTGATGTTATGGACATGTGAAGTTTTAAAAACATCAGTAGATTTACATATTTTATTTAAATAAGCATATTTTGTAAGTGTATATTAACATTTCGCGGTCCGGAGAATGTTGGGATTTTAGCGCGCCGTCGTGTGACGCCGCCGTTGGCGCGCCGTTGTGTGACGCCGCCGAATAACGTCATATACATGCACGTCATAATGTTATTGTTGTTTCGGTATGTATATAGTTATGTTTGCGAAAGGACGACATTAAAACGTAAAACACAACGCTATACTTATTTATTCAATTCAAGTAGACAAGTGTGTTAAAAAGAAAAACCTAATATGATTTTTCTTTTTCTTGCAGAATGCCTCTCAAAACGTGTGTTTTATGCGAAAAAACGCTCAAAATAGATGAGCGCCGTCCTGTAAATAAACGTTTTCCAAATATTTTAAAAAGAATTTCCTTCTAGATTCAACGAAAAATCAATTTATGTGTGGCAAGTGTAGTCGGCCAGCGTATTACACTGCATCACAAAAACCTTCTTGTGCACAACAACCTTCTTGTGCCTCTACCAGCTCATCGTCGCCGCAATCAATCCTTCTTCAATCAAATTGAATATGCAAACAACATGAAAAAGCCATGCAATTTATTGTTGTTCATACTTATACAGGGACGGAAACCTTCATTCAACATAATATTCTCATAACAGCGAAAAATTGGTGTTGTCCCGGTTATATTGGAAGAAAAATGTTTACAAAATTTCAAGGTGTAGCTCGTTACCATGACAACCAACGACAATATGTTGCTGTTTCACATCATGCTGTGTGTTTTTAATACTCATGTACATTTTAATAATTTTCATGATGACGTATAATGCATATTTATTTACATTTGCAATTGATTTTATATATCATAACACATATTCACATGTATTTATGATGTTGCCATAGCAACCATAATACAGCGATATTAACTATAAAACTGTCCTTTTCCTTTACTTAATATTCTGCCCTTTACGATAAAAGTAAATTCATTTAATTATGTTACAGGGCATTTTCACCCCTTCGTGAACCTAGCCCTTTCTGTGTAAATTCATAAACCAGAATTACTTGAATAAGAAGAAATTCAATGAATACACTATTAAGAAATACATATTTTATTGAGTAAATGTAATACTAAATAATGCGCGTTAATGACGTATGCTAACTGTATGTTATCAAGTGATGTAAATAATAAGGACTATGAAAGGTGTAGTTTGAAAAATAAAAAATGCACAAACAATAAACCTTTTGTTTCTTACCATCATGAAATAGAAATGTCTCAACACGCTGTTGTCATTAAGCAATCTGCAATTGTAATTTAACAACGTGAATGGACTGACGGACGTTGAATCAGATATGTTTTAGGTAACAGATGATTACAGGTTGTAAAACGTGCTTTCGTCATTGTCTTGAGTTTATAATATATTGTAAAAGTGTTATGTTATATGATAAACATTGATAAATAATATATGTCAATATTATTTTGTTATTTTTAGAAATTCTGTGTTCTGCAGTTCTATGCGGAAATTAAATTAAACGGTTAATGGAATGATCATGCGCTTTATTTAGATGAGATAGTCCCACGTTGTCTGCATAGTTTAATAGTAATATCAGTTATGTGAATAATAGCCTATTGTTAATTAATTACGAATCGTTTTCGCACCGAACCAAAAGTAAAACATATAGAATACAAAAGGCAGACATAACAAAATTCATACTTGATTTAAAATTGGTAAACTTAATTGAATCAATTTTTTTTCATCGTTTGGGTTAGAAGACTTTTTTAATTGGGTTGTGAACTCCTAAATTATGAGTTGCAAGTGTTAAAGAAAGTGAAAGTTTGTACCGTTTGCAGACAATATGGTAAGCAGCACGGAAAAGCCGTGTGCGGCAAGTGAGCATTTCTCAAACAGTACTCTGACCCAATGTAAAAAACAGAAACTACAAACAAACATAAACTTATATGAATTAACATAAGGTCAACGCCGTGTAACGGTTATCGCGAAGTTTTATCTTTAACTTTGCACTGTGTTTGATCCAATTCTTTAACATTTGCTGCTAATGATAAGGTTTCAGGATAATCACTCTTGTTGAATTCGTTTTGGATTCATTGATTGGAAAACAAGCTTCGTTTCCCACTTACATCAGAAGAGAATGTCTGTTTTTATTTAAAAGTAACGTGTTTTCATTTTATAAAAAGTATGCGTGTGTAAAATATTCAAATTACGCTTACACTAATCTTTAACTCTAATACGGTAACATCTATACAAACAAAACATGCAATTTTTCTTCAATGCATTGCTATTATGCTTCGCAAATAATAACAAGTATCATAACCAGCTTTGGACACAATACAAAAGACTTAAACAACGTTTTTGAATTCTTTTAGTTCTGACAACAACAACAAAGCTATTTTAATGTTAATTTTTATTGAATTAGAAAAAAACTTATTGCTCATAATTGCGGAGTCTTTGCCAAGGTATCTGGCTTTCATTGTGACACTCGAATACGATTGGAAATTTCGCATCTCCTCTTCGAATGCTTTCCTCAGCGACGGTGTGTTCTCGGGCGTATGCAATTGCGTCTTCTGGTGTGATCCACAGTATTCCTGTGCATGGCCTGTACTGATATGTTCCGGCGTCATTGGTTATGCACTTTGGTGTGCACATCAATCCGCATCCGTGACTCGCTGTTACCATGGTTATGGAAGGTCCGACCTCCGGAGCCCGTATTGCAATTATTGCATGGGTGGAAGGTAAAGGTTTGCTGGTGTCCACTACCCCGAAGTCGGTGTATTCTCCAAGATAATTGAGGCCTTGTGCGGACACTTTAATATGGGTCCATATTTTAGACGTTGGAAGGCATTTCGTACTCGGCGTCTGGTCACTGTTGTTGGTTCCAACTACGCCGTATGTCATTTGAACTGGAACAAAGAGCCAGTCAGAGGCCGCTGAGATCGAAGTATAATAGCTAGTGTTTTGCTTATATAAGTCTAGCGTATCTGATACAAGAGCTGGCAACAGTGACATCGGACTTGCGACTGGAAAGGCATTTCCTGAGTAAACGTCTTGCGTGGCATTATGAACAATGTTCCCTGAAAAGACAACCCTGGCAATATTTCTCCTCAAAGCAATTGATGTCCGATTATCATTTTCTGTTGAAAGAAACTTTTCTCCTACATTAAGTGGTAGCTTTACAATTCGTTGATTTGAATCTGTTCCGCCAAATATTTTAGGCGTATCAGCTTGCTTCGGTATCGCCCTCTTTTTACGACTAGCCAATGCCATTCTTGCAAGACCAACCTGCGTCCTAGGGTCATCACCAGGTCCGACGAATGTTTGACCGATTACCAGATTTGCGACCTCCTGTATTAATTCAAGACCGCGATCAGTTTGAACAACCGTACGTTCAACAGACACGCACACATCGCGGACCGGGTCGCATGTTAAATAAGGAGAACCACAATCAGGACACGTGGGAGCACGTTCGAATCTATACCAGTTTTGCGTCCAAAAGCTTTGATAACCATCAATGTTGACGTATCCTGGTAATCCGTCCATTGGTCTTTCGGGGGCATGTTGACCAGTGACTTCTGGATAATTTAAGCTTGGGTTAACTTCACAGTTAAAGAATTGGTGGTTGCGAAACATTTCCCAAATGTAGTCTACAAAAGCGTGGTGGAGGAAAAATACGGGATCGTGGGCGGCGGTATGAAGACCGGACATCTGTCCACCGACCCAAAGGTGAATACCACCGTGGATTATATCTAGGTTGAACACTAACGGAGCAGGAGCGATGATGTCGCGAGCCCGACAACGCGTCATAATCATTCGGATATGCTCTTTGTTAAACAGCATTCCTTGGCCACTGATATTTCTTGTTAAGGGACCAATAGGGGTTACCCAGTTTGCGAATGGTCCCGAAGTTACCTGTTTGTCACCGTTTCCAAAGAACGCCGGTGAGAACAAGATTGTGTTTACTGGATTCTCCATATCGTTGTCGAGAATGGAATCCCAATATGGGAGTGAAACTTGCCCGTCAATTCTTCGTAGTGCCTCCTCAAACCTGTAATTGTCCAATCCCAAATGTATCAACATCGCAAAAGTAACAAATACATTATGTGTGAGAAAGTACATTTCAGGAAAATGATAATATCGCATGTTAATGGTTTCAGTTACGTACAATGCTAGATAGACTCTGTGCCACCCAAGAAAGTTTGGACCGCCGTGGGCGGAAGTCGTTACGATGCCCCGATGAAGCTGGGCGAACGTGTCATACTCTCCATTCTGCAACATCAAATAAACACACCATTAAACAGGTCAATATGGTCGTGTATTCAACACTAAACGAGGTCATGTATTGCATTGATGAAAATCACCATTAGTGAATGATTTTAGCGAGCATTATAAATCATATGGCAGCATTATGTTAACCCTCTAAGTTTACAGGCTACCGATCACAACATCAAGTGTTTTGCGATAAAGAAATGCTTTGTTTAGTGACCTTTCATGATAAAAACGTAGCTTAGCCGTGAAGCGAGCTCAGCATTACTGACAGAGTCGCAAATAACAGGTTAAGTAATACCCTTAACCGAATTAGCAGAATGAGACGCGACAAGATGCTGCTGGTCACAGACTTTGCTCTCCATTAAAAACCAATAGTGCTGAAAGGATTCATTATATTACAAAACATGAGATCCGGATGTGTGTCTCATTTAATGCTCCAGTGTTGCTGATTCGGTTTCTAGATGATGCAGAACAAACAAATTATCGATTGCTATTAAGCACTCTGAGTGTGTAATGTGTGAATGCCAACGGCTTGCTAAATTAATATTGTTCACTTACATGTTAACTTCCGCCGTTATGCATTTTGTAAAAAGCTTGATTACATAGTTTATATCTATATAAAACTTATAATATATAACAAGAAATATAAAATAGTTTCAATTATTTATAATTGCTAGTTTATGCCAAGCATTTACACGATTTATTCAACTTTATGTTATTGGTGCGACTTGCACGACTACTATGTAACACATTTCATATATTTTCGGCAGATTACACTTGCCTTGAATCCTTTGGAAGTCTATTGATTTGGGCAAAGCTCTGAAAATGCCGAATTCTTTTTACGCAATTTTTATGTTAGAAAAATTACAATATTACACTAACAACCATACCGTTTTCATCGTTTGCAATGCTGTATGAAATGCATTTCTTTCTCCGTCAGATAACCGTCTATATTCCCGTCGAATTCGAAATCCTGTCGGTGGAAATCTATCTTGTGAATAACTGTTCTCGCTTGGATCTGTGTACTGACGCTTGCTTCTTGAGTGCTCGTCACCTTCTGGTCTTATCATCTAATGTAACATTTTAGGAACGTTTTAGGAAAGGTGCAGACATAATATTATAGTATTTGTTACTTCCAAATTCATTAAAAGAGATGTAGATTCATGATTGCTAAACTTTAATATTGCACCGTTCTTACACCCTTCATGTATTTTCTTTTATACCAGAATACATTTGTTATTATAATCTGATAGTGATGAGTTTAATATGCTAAAATGTTTATGAAATGACTAATTACTTTGCTATTCATGAATTTACCAGCGAAATCTATTCGTTGTAAATCAACTTAATCACCATATAATTATCTAACAGTGATTTTAACATTTAATTTTTAACTTGTCAATTTTAAAAGCTAAACTAATTATACATGTAAAGTTAATTATTCTCAATACAGACGTACGGATGCAAGAAGGCTGTTAACGAAGTCTATGTCAGTCTTTGTGATATTGTAGTCTTCCCATCGCACCATGTCCTTTTTCCACACGAACTGCCGGATACAGTGCAGATAAACATCCTCTGGTGTCCCCAATGTGGGCATATCAATTCCCGCGTAGTCGATTGCTTCTTGTTCGGCAGTGGACTGACTAGCATCTTCCATTTGTTTGAGGTCGACGGATAATGAGGCCGTTCGATGAGTAGTGTTTGCTAAAGATGAAAGCCTGTTGACGCAGTCAACGAGCTCTGGTGGAAAGAAATTTTCAATCGGGGCAGCATTTGCGACCACCAGTACACACAAGGCTATCGCGATTTTCTGAAAATATAGCATTTAAAACCTGATAACAATAAATTAAACATACCCATGAAGTTGTGCACGATTCGTGTTCGAATAAATGCTTGGTTAATGAAACATCGAATATAAACGCGGATTTCAATATAAAACATACAGCCGCTTGATACAAACAACTAAAGGATTTTATTCTAATAACTCAAATACTTTTATATGAATATTCTTGAATAAACTTGGGGATTAAGTACATGCGGAGTATTGTTATTGTTTCATGAAAATAGTCTTTTGCGAAAATAAGCTTTTCTCTTAAAGAGCATACAAATTCCACGTATAAAGTATCCACATATAAAATATGATAATTCTGATTAAACTTGCAAATAAGATCAATGAATAAAATAATATAGTATTATATAAGGTGTTTACCATCCTTAATTCAATCTACAAAACGTGTTTGGCATTTTGCACGATTAGCAATTTATTTATTTCAAAATCAATCTTGATGAAGAACATAAACTTAAGTAAATTCATTTATTAATAATTAATAACTATGAGTGAGACGCACTAGTGTTCTAAATTTTTAATTGTGATGAATATGGGCCCTGATAAAACAATATGTAAGCAATGCGTCTAACACTAAGAACAATAAAATAAGAGGATGTGCACCGCGCGTGCTAATGTGTATGTGTAACCTATCACGCTTACCATACCACTTTAAACCGACATACTGCCTTGATTACGTAAATTATCTTTAACGAACTTTTGCCTCAGTCACAAATAATCCGGTTGCCGGACGATGTGACCGAACTCCAGGCATCGGGAAGACTGGACACGTCGAGCTGTCCGCCGTTCGATGAGTGACAAAGTTAAAAACCTCAGTCACAAACAGACACCGATCACCGTCCGATCAGCGGCCGACGTCTCTTTCCGCTCATCGGGCTGGCGACCGGCCGATGATCGCACGGAAACCGGGCAAATTTGTAGCATCGGGCGGCGTCCGGATTAATTTTAAGTCTCACTTATAATTTTACCCGACGTCGGGCCTGGGAAGGAATCGAGTTGAGATCGAAACAAGATCGGACGATTAACGCACGGGTATCGCCCGGCGATCGCCCGACATCGGATTCATTGAACGTGTACCGGCAAAAGTAAAGGTATTTCCCAGAGGCATATACATCGACCGGCGACCGTCTGATTGCCGAAGGGCCTCCGCACGATGCCCGACGGACGCCGGACGGATGCTCGTTATGATAGACGTACAATGAATCCGATGTCGGGCGCACGCCGGGCGATTACCGTTCGTTGATCGTCCGATCTTTTTTCGATCTCAACTCGATTCCTTCCCGGGCCCGATGTCGTTTAAAACAAACTGTGATATAAAAAATTGATCCGGACGCCGCCCGATGCTACAAAATGACCCGATGTGCGTGCGATCATCGGCCGGCGCCAGCCCGATGAGCGGAAAAAAACGTCGGCCGCTAATCGGACGGTGATCGGTGTCTATTTGTGACTGAGGTTTTAAACTTTGTCACTCATCGAACGGCGGACGGCTCCGACATGTCCAGTCTTCCCGATGCCTGGAGATCGGTCACATCGGCCGGCGACCGGATTATTTGTGACTGAGGCATTATCAACGTGCAGTAGCATGTGGCAAAGAACATAGCCTATCATGTACAGACGACACATTTAGGTGTGCTGGATTTTGCAGTTCATTTAAAATTGTGCACGTGAACATGCAGCCCCTCATTAAAGTAAAAACAACATATTTCCAAACACAAAGTACATGTATCAGCATTTATATCAGAATTTATATAAACAAGACTTTAAAAGTGTGTTAATGTTATGGTGGATATTTTTTTAATTGTTTCAAATATTTAAGATGTAAATAACTGGATTAATTGTCGTAAATCTAAGCAAGTTAATACGATCTATTTCCCTTTTTCAAAACGGATGAAACGCCGATGAATAATGACGTCGTATTCAAAGTCAAAAGAAGAAGTTCCAAAACATAAACGAATGTACAGTTTTATTGAATTGAAAATAAGTTTATTTTACTGTACAGCAGAAAACGTCTTTATGTGCACATGGCGGGTACACTGTTGGAAAAACACCATTAATATGTATGTATTCATTCATGTGACAGAAGGAAGCAATTTTGGTTTTGCGACAAATAATTGTTTGTATAAATTTCATTAATGAATTAATTGATTAAAATAAGTGGTTTTTTTAGTTAACATTTTTTTTTATAAAGGCTTATGTGTATAGCAAGCGTGTTTTCGTGTATTTCTTTAATACAAACGTTAATGGTTTACGATCAGTAACATGCATGACGATTTTTTCTTCATTGATCATTTTAATTAAATGTTCATACATACTATTTTTGTCCCCACATTTTCCTTATAATTATTCTACTTGCAAACTGTACTAAAGATAACTTACTTGCAACAATGCCATGATAATAGCGGAGATATTTGTTTCAAGACGATTTCACGTTATGGTCTAAGTTTGAACGAATGAACCACATTATATATACGAAAAAGCTACCTTCTTGACCTTTACAGTGAACCATACAAATACATTATAATCGCTACAAAGGTAATTAATCAAAGCACGCCTCGTACTGTTGTTTACGACGTAATAGCTTTTCGTTGAAATGCGACGTTTAGTTTAATACAATTAAGCGACGAAAGGCGAATACATACAGGATATTTGTTTGTTTTCGGGGAAATACCGTGTAGTGTTTATCTCACTTCAGTGAAAAAAAAATCCACAAACGCTTTTGCGAAATGCAGTATCATACAGATATCGTAGTTTTGTTTTTGAATGTAAGCTCCTGTCCGGTATACACGATTATTCTAAGTAATAACAATTTCATGAGGATTGAGGATTGCCTGAAACTGGTACACATGAGGGAAATAGTTAAATTGGTTGAACAATACCGCACGAATAAACAATGGAAAACAGATCGATTCCATCCGTGTGTAAGGTTAATTAAAGTAAATCTACAAAGACATGCTAATTTTGTACTATTGTGTAGATGGTTCAAGTAAGTGTTGTTTGTTAAGACCGTGTCTAGATGTAACTATATCCGGGTCCTACTAGAATGGACATATGGCGAAGCTTCGTTGATTAAAAATTATCATAGCAGCCAACGTAACTAAACATCACTATAACTATTGGACATGAATCCATATAACGATCAATACAGAATGTACTTATGGCATATACGTTTCAACGACATTTTTTATCACTATAGAGATTGACACGAAGTAATAATTGTTCGGTGCAAGCTTGATTGCCTTGATTGATAAGTGTTGTTTGGTATTATTTAAAAGTAAATGTCATTTAACTTACATTCAATCATGTATTGAATAATTTTTATTATCAGAAAGAGACATGAGATCGAAAAAACCAGTCAGTTTGATAAGAAAAGTGTTGCAATTTCGAGGTTCTCTCAAGCAACTGTAAGAGGAAATTTATTGTGATAAAATTTATGAAGATGTATCATATACATTCCTTATTTCTGTATTGCTTATTTCTATATTGTTCGTCTTAATGTGCAACTTAAACGTGTTAAATTACATTTAATATCTCCTACTACAAGCTCTAAAATTGAACCCATGGCAGAGATGTATAGCAATAGCACCAAACGATAACTCTGCTGTTTAATTATTTTTCTCCATGTAAAATTGTCAATAAATGGACAACTCTGATTTGTTTTATCAAATAAAAAATACTGTTTATTACTATTATTATTCGGCAAACCATAACATGTAACAGTTGATTATTGTTATCATTATAATAAGTATGTACACCAAATAAACTTTGTATTTGTGTGTGATTGTTTCCCGGCATTGATGAGTTTCCGGGTCCATTAATCCGGTTTATTCCCTCAATCCCCCAATGGTTTGCATTGGTCGTTCCGACCCGGTGACACCAGCCTGAATCATGATTTTATGTTAAAGGTCGTTTGGCCAACTGGTAATTTTTAAAGTTTAGAGACTAGCTAAAAAAGGATTTCTCCATTGGTAATGCTTCTTGTGGTTTTAATATTCCTAAATAGTTAATGTTTGCTTGCATAATGCGTAATTAAAGTACATGCACATTTATACAATCAACTAAGGTTCAACAAGCGGTATCTACATGACGATGCGATCTTATTTTGAAAGTTTTACAAGTATACGTTTTGAAATTGAGTAGCGACATGTTTTTATAATATATATCATATTGTCATGTGCTTAATTGTGATCGTGTAATATATATAATAGGTCTATATTTTGTTCAGTTAGATATCAAAATCAAATACTATATCCCCACAAAACATCATTTTGGTTTTAGTTCATTCGTTGTTTTAAATGAACCGAAAATTATATCCTTGTTAATACATGTAGTTTACAACCATGAATTACATTGCTATCGTGTCGTGCCTTAGTAAAAAATAATTCGTTACGCTTTGACCACGTGATATCGCCTGTATCTTACTAAAATTAACGACCGTTCGGTAGTAAGTGATTTATAGATTTGCAAAGCAATAACAACATACGACCTTATATGTAAATCTTGTCATTACTCATACCTTTAGAAAGACGTAATCTCATCATGCGAACGATAAAAAAAGCTTGGGGGATCATGTTTGATAAAATGGGCGGAGCTTAGCCAAACAGCGTGGTCGGCATGAATTTGCAAGGGCACATAAACAGGTTTCGTTATACTCTACGCTACAAACATAATTAACAGGATGAAACTCGGGAAGATTCCGCCGTTGCTCTTAAACGATCGTGCGTTAATAATGCGTTTGTTTGGAAGACCTGCTGAAATAACAGTGATGTGTAGTCTATAAAATACTCATATTAACTAATCTAAGGAGAATTGTTAAATGTGAGCAATGCAAAACGACATATATGTTATTGGTTGCTATTAGTTACTGTGGGTATTAAAGTGTGAACGCTAACACCAACGGTTTAATATTGCTAGTGTTGACTTTAATTGCCGGGTAAGTGGAATGTGCTGGTACCACGCTAAGATGAACAACACATGCCGCGTAAGTGGAATGTGCTGGTACCACGCTAAGATGAACAACACATCATGCTCACGTGGACTGTCATTATGTGGTTGTCTCTTTATTCGATAGTTATCTTACGTTCTAATATAACACATTTGTATCGTATTCTGTACACCAGACTTTTCTAACGCACAACTTTTCAAACTTTGTTAGGAATTAAGATTTTGATTTAAAATTTAAAATTTGATCTTTTTTCTACATTCTTAGCAAGCTCATGAAAAATCATTCATCCATGACGATTTTACGCTTTAGCAACACCAGGAAAACATAAAATCAATTAAAAAAATGTATGGCTCATATGAATATAAAGAAAGGCAACCGCGCATTTTGGCAAATTGCATGCTAACTACCCCATGTGATAACGCGTCCGATCGTCACAGAAGAATGCTTTTATCGTTAGCTTGCACCGAATGTAGTCAAATGACCACATATACAACTTTTAATGAAAATCTTTACTTATTAGAGATATAGTCAACTTTGAAAAGTGTTGGGTTAGAAAAGTATCCAATACACTTGCAGGTAACCTGCAATTTGACACATTTGAAAACATTTTAAATCAAAATCTTAATAATTTACTGAGATATTCATGTTTGAAAAGTGTTTCGTTATAAAAGTCTCCATGTGTATATACACTCTGCCTTGGACCCAGCCGAAACCTAATGGATGGCGTGATTGAACAGAATGCCAAAATGAAAGAAGATTTGACTCTCTACTGGTTAGAATCAGATTTATTAATTACATTAAACGTCATTCCGTTTACAATTACGCTATAATCCATGAAAGGAATTTCGTTCTCCGTCGGGCATCCGTCTGTTTCCCGTCGAATGCGGAAATGCGGAGACCCCTTCTTTGTGTCTACATCTTATGGAAAATAATTAGGTAACTTAAAATGACATGTTATATTAATTATTTCATCTATGTTAATACATTAAAGACAGGAGATGATGATAAATGCATATGAAACTGCGATTTACCGCCTCTCTGTCCCATAATTATACAAAAAAGGCGTTAAGTTAGAGGCTGAAACGAAGTCCGGTAGATCCAAAAGGTGAAATAAAGACATTGTGAGATGAAAGGGGTACACATATAACAAAATAAGCATTTTTTTTACACGGTACACACTTTTTTTTAAAGCTAACCCACCCTTCAATTGTTAAAAGATTATGATCTTATACTAAAAATTAAAAGTTCAAGCAAATATTTTTTAATGAAGCAAACAATTAAACAATTTTATGAATGTATAAAATGATTCAATCATATAGCTCGAGCTATAATTATGCGTTAACACTTTTACCAGTAATGCACTTTAATAAAAATGATAAAATACAAAGTACATATGATATTATTCACAATAAAACACGCAGGATATTGTTTGGTTTGAAGTTGCCGCCAACCTTTTTTGGTAATGTGTAACGTTTCATTGCTGTGAATGTGGTTTAGCAATAAAATGGGATATCATGAAATGCCCTTAACATTGACTCACTTTTAATGATCCTATTCATGTTTTATTTTATGTTATCCATTTTAGACGTTGTGAATACGTCTTTAAAAGAACTGTTCTATTTAATAGTATTTCATTCTAACATCGAATTGTAAGAATAATGTTGAACAATCCGAGTTTGTAAATGTACACTGATTGTGTTCATTTTCATGAAACATTAAGTGTTAAACGGTATCAACTTTCTGATTTCAAACGCTTCAGATTTTAAGCACTTGCCCAACATAACAGAACGAAGCGGATCCTCCGGTTTAGTAGACAAAAACACACACAAAACTAACGAGAAAACAACAACAATATCAACAACACGCTTGCGAAGTTCTATGAACAATGATATATTATATTGATTTGTAATTTCATTGGTCTAAAGCGCAATCCTTTATTCAAGCAATGTTTCGCAATAAATGACCTTATGTGTTAATACCTACACTAAGAACTAAGACGATTGAGTAATATTGCAATTGCGTTAACATTCACAATGGTAATATTTTCCATGAAACGCGAAACAGAGCCTGTTACAAACAAACCCTTGTCATGTGTCATATTTTAACTCTAAAATTGTCAATGAATGATGTTTACGACGGCTTGAATGCAAATAAGTAGTAATTGTCCCGTCATTGTATACATCGATGAAATGAAGAACTATATTATTAAATTTTTAGGTTATCGGTCATTACGACTTAAAGCTATGTCTACATGTTCGTTCTCTTTTTTTGCCTTTAACATTCCGATGCAATGTAGCTTTGGAGCTCAGGAGATGTGCAGTCCATTCTCGAGACCTGAATAAACGACTTAATCCCGATATGGTGTATTGTTGATACTTTTTTTTACCAACTCCGCGTGCTAAGACGTTATCACACACATTAAACAGTTTGTGTTTTTCTCCAAAAATCACTGCTTGTCTGCCACACAGTTTAACTGTATTGTATCTGTCATATTTACAATTAAATTGATAATTATTGTACAGGGTTAATTATTATCTAAACGTCCTAGAATTTGGACATGTAAACCGCAGACTGAATATTTATTATCGTCACAACCTGGTGAACTACAAACAGTCATATAAAGTAATTCATCGTATATAGCGTGCTGTCGTCTGTGCATCGAATAGTTAACACAAACTCATCGCGTTTTTAAAGGATGAACATAATTTTTTTATAATAGTTTCACCTACATTTTCTTTAAAAACATGATTTCTCGAAGTAAGTACAAGTATTGAAAAGTATCCTATATCAGTGATGCACTGTAATGGCATTTTGGATAATGAACTGTATATCACATGACTAAATACGAGTTAAACATTCGCCCAGAACTATGGATAATTATTTTATTAATGTGCCGTACTGCATTATAATTTGAAGATTTTTATCATTTACATGATCGAATGAAAACCGTTTTAATCTTGAACAGTGAAAGTTATATGACTTAGCCCTTTAATTTAAAGGGAAATTTTCACGATTAGGAACTTGATAAATATTTATCTTCAAGGAATTTGTAGAATATATCCTTATAATATTAAGTTTTGCTGTATTGGTCGCACAGTAAAGCCTTCGAAATATTTTTATTATTATTTAAAATAAACACATTCATACCCGTAGCCAGGGGGTGCGTTGGGTGCGTTCGCACCCAATGTTTTTTGACAAGTGAAAAAAATGTGTACTATAAGTTGCACCCAACTTTATTCGACGCAAAAACGGTTATCAAACGGTTATCTTTTCCCTGAATCCAGTGAGTCTTCGTATTTAAGCGTTACCATAACGTTGAATTCAATAGGCTACAGACAGTTCACCACATAATTAATTTTCTCTATGAAGTCATTTCGAAGATAGACGGTGATTTTTATTTACAATTTTTAACCGCAGAATTGCTGAAATCAATAGAAGTTTTGACAGCAACATGTGAGAAGATCTATGCTGTTATAATGAATTTTAACCGTTATAACATTTGATCATGTGGACGTTAATGTTTAATGTTCATTAATTGTGACGGATCTTGAGCATAATGGGCAAATACGTCCTTTTTTCAATGTCCTGGTATACACTGTTAAGGAATTTGAGACCAAAAGGCCAGTAGTTTGTGGTTATAGGGTCTTTATGACGCCTTGAGTTTTATATGTTTCTTAAATTCGTTTGGAAAACAGATAACTAATTTGTAAAAAATAGTTGACAAAAGTAAAAGTAATCAGTTTAACCATTTTGTTTCTGTTTAGTAGTCATGGTGCAGAATAAGCCTGGTTTGCAGGTTTTTACTCACGGGCTGGACAGAATGTAATCACACCGTTCAGAACTATATTTTTACAAATATGTCACGTTATTGAAATACATTTGCAAAAATCTTTAGTGCATAAGACAGTTTTTCTTGCAGTTTGTGCCGATCCTTGAGAATACGTCTGAAATCGGTGACAAGCGTGAAGGATATTTGTGCAGTATAAATGAAATGTTTGAAAAAAAGAACACATGCTTATTATATAAAGTAATTCTGATGTATTTCACATTGACATACGCAGCTTAAAAATATACCTTTTATGCACTAGTTGAAATTTTTAAGAAAAACTGTTTTACAAAGTTATTTGGAAAAAAGCAGCACTTACCGGTGTGTTGACTTCCATTAACAAAGTCGCGTGATCCTGCACCCTGGTATTGATGCAAATTAGAGATGACCCAGTTTTGTTAAACATTGTTTGTTGTACAATACACTATTAGCACGTTAAGAGCAATGCTATGCCTCTGGTACTATCCATAGTAGCAGACACACAATTGTTTTGAAAAAAGTCAAATATTTCATTTTTAATTTGCTTGACTTATGAATGGTAAAATACACTTATTTTACCAAGATTCCAAGTAAACTAAGTATGTTCGCGCAAACTAGTGTCGGGTTAAACGCCGTATAATATAATGTATTTTCGTGACTGGTCGATAAAGATGGTAAATGAAAAAAGTTAATGGGAAATACATGTATGTTATATCATATACATGTCGATCAGTCAATGAGTATAGTCAATGAAAGGGAAATTTCATATAAAATGCTCTATAACTTCAGTCTCTAAATACAGATAAAAAGTCTCCAGAATGCAGTGTTTTACGTTTCATTTTCAAAATGTTTCTAGGGGAGGATTTTTCAACCCCCGATTGCAGGAAGGGAACATCCCCTCTCGCACTTAACCCCTTCGCCACTTCGTTGCTCAATAACATGCGTTGATGGGAAAACTCGCACCACCCTTTTCAAAACCCTGGCTACGGGCCTGACATTATGAAATCACAATATCTATTTAAAATAACAGGTTTTAAAGGTATTTTTTTTCACAATATTTTATGTTTCCATAACAGTCGATGACATGCATTTTAAACACGTTCAAAGTACATTTAAAAAAGAAAATTCCCCAGTTTATGTCCGTAACATACTAACATGTACCTGCTTAAATTTTGTTGTATTTTGCGTTTTAAGTATGTGCAATTTTGGAAACGATGAGCGTATTCTGATAAAGAAAATTCAGTACACGAAGGGCGTAGAAACTGGTTGTATGTTTTATTGTGGCACTTATTTAAACAATTTTGCATCACACAATTAATTTCGAATATCACACAACCTAATATGACGTTATATGTCGCATACGTAATTACGCTTAATGTCACAACAAATTGTACTGCCGATACATTTTGCGCTCTCAACGTTTAATATTGTACACGATTATAATAATTATATGGCAGTTTGACTGTCCTAATATTAAAGGCCGACTTATCCCAGAATATGATTCAGTTTGTAAACGAGTGCACCGGATACGCTTGTAACGGCATAGTATTAAATACTTTCCGTAGTGAATAGTACGTAAGATTATTTTTAGAAACTGAATTAACCCATGTATGCATAGCGTCTAGGAAAAAAGCCTTGTCAAACAGCGTAGACGCTGATGAGACGCCGCATGATGTTTATTGTGTCCCGTTATTTGGGCAAGTATGTGAATAATGGTTTTTCATGTTCAGTTGCTTTTTTTTAAAGTCGACTAACGTCTGTAATTATCTATCACTTAAGAGATTAAATTACGTGTTATGTTTTTTTAATCAATATTTGTTTAAAATCAAAACATACAAATGCTAGTTTGGGTATTTCTTTATAATTTGAATGTTTGTTAAGTAACGATTTTATCAGGAAAAGAATATACATGTACCTGCGTCAATCACAGAGGCGTTTTCACTGCTCATCTTTGCAAGGATGATCCTTGCCAGGATCTTGCTTAACCACCTCATAGCTCACCTGAAGCAAATGCGGATTCAGTAAGGAACGAGGATCAATCGAAATGGTATTTGGTGATAAGTAGCTCCAAGAGGACTGTAAGAAACAACACTCTGACCTGTTCTCCATTCATGTCGACCTGACCAAGACTTTTGACACTGTCAGCGAAAAAGCTGTGTGGAAGATAATGGCGAAGTACGGATGCCACAGGAAATTCATCGCCCTTGCGCAGTAGTTACACGAGGAAATGCAAGCCATGACAGAAGAGAGTTATCTGACCCATTCCAAATTACAAACGCGGTTAAGCAACGCTTCGTCATGAAACCGACAAGGCTCAGTCTCATTTTAATGCCATGCTCACAGACGCATTCAGGGACACGGATGTTGGTGTCAAAATACCCAATAGATGGAAAACTGTAAAACCTTTGGAGGCTCCAGCATAAAACCAAGGTTAAGACAGACATCATCAGAGATCTGCTGTTTTACTTAAGACTGTACCCTTAACGCTGTCTGAAGAGCCGACATGCAACGCTGTGTTTAAAAGTTTCCTAGCGCCCGCGCAACCTTTTGCCTTTCCTTAGCCCGAGTCTGAAAAGCCTAACGTTGAGCCTATTATTACTGTTAAGTGAAAAATGCTCAAACAATCACTGGTTAAGTAAAAGCGCTTTCACAAATCTTCAATATCAGTTGATGGCAACTATCAGCATATGCCTATATATTTAATGCATATTGTATTAAAAACTTTACAAGCGTTGAGCAAGTCTTAAATGTTGTTATTTAGGAGCCAATTTCTTTGCACAGCTTTTCTCTAAATAGCATCATGTAATTGAGGGTTGGAGAATAATATCCTTATACTTTCTTATTTATGGGAGCACCCTAGCATACATGGATACCAAGTAACGCTGGTGGAGTCCACGAATACGGCCTTTGAAACGTCAAGGTAACAATAAATGTAAGGTTTAAGGCGTCCGCCAATACATGTGTATACGTTATTTTTATCATAATGCAGAAGATGTTTATTATCAACGTTAATATATTTGGCCAGTCAAAGCATGTAGAAATTAAATAATTTAATAATGTGGTCCATACAATAATTGCTAATACATTCCAAGAAACTCTATCGAATGACAAACAAATATCGAAATAAACTTTCAAATGATCTTTACGAACAACAGATGTCCATGTTAAATATATATAAATATATATAAATTAGGGATGGCAACGGTTAATCGGTTAACCGGTTATCCGTTTCTTAAGGAGGTTAACCAATTACAAAATTAATATTCGGTTACTCTTGCAGAAAACGCATTTTTTTTTGTTGAACGAAATTAATGCTCAAATCGTTAGTTTAGTTTTACTTCATTTCACTGTATTGGCTAATCCGCTTATCTGATCGCAAATTATCGGCAATTACCACCCCGTGATGCCACCCCTGTGGATCGAAAGCGATTAGAGTTGTAAACCATCGGGGTGCAGCGGTATCAGAGATTTATTCTTTATTATAGTCTCAATTACATACAATACAACAATACAAACATTCACTTATATATATATACAATAGACAATTGTATGTAACCTTTCTAAATAAGAAATATCAGAGACTTTTGCATTCTAATCATATAAAACCATATATATACATGTATAAAATCACCAGCGTTCCAACTCTGTACAAAACAGTTCTATATTACATGATAAACCTAAGAGGCTGTTGCTAATCCTAAACATCGTAAAAATAATTAATAAAAAAAAAAATGAGTTCAAATACGAGCACTGCTGCGCAATAAAGAAATTGTTTAGAAAATCGAGTACATGTATCACCCCGATCAGATCGTAGATGACCTGATTAGTAACAACTTCTTAGAAGCCTCTAAAATACATTATTGTTACTTAAAAACAGCGAAAAGACATTATTTACAAGCATATAAAAGACGACGTTTTAAAATATCATAACAGGTTTTGGCACAACTTCTTATCATTAATGGGGTTGTGAAGAGAAAAACTAACTGATCGTTTTTAGACATAGATAGAAAGTTAGGATTTACACTTACAGCTTTGTCAAATAACATATGTCTTAAGTCATGATACAAGTAACAATCAAGAATAACATGGCTCTCATCCTCAACATTATCGCAAAAGGGGCACTTCCGGTCTAGTACGTCCAGCCGCTCGTATCGCCCGGTTTCTATTCGCAGAGGTGCTACACCACAACGGAATTTACTAAATGCAGCCCGATGATACGGAGACATTATAAGCCGACAATAAGATTCCGTATTAAAACCGTCCTTAAATAGGCGATATGTACGCAACTTATTTCTGCCTCGACCGGAAGGACCCGTGACACTATTTAGAGATTGATACCAGTCTATCTTAAATTTATCAAATAAAACATTCATTATTCCATTCAATAAGGCATGTTTCGGTAAAGCTGACTCGATATTTATGTATTGTTGTAATCCATTTGTATTAAACATATCAGTGACAATATAATACCAATTTCTACAAGACCTTCCAGCTGAAGACTTAGCCCAGAGTGCAACACGCTTATTCATTCTAAAATCATGCATTGTTGATAGACGTGCCCAATACAAAGAAATGGACTTCCATTGCCTAATTTCCGGAGGCACCCACCCCATATCACCCGAGACTGCAATGTTGGGAGTATATCTTCCGACGCCCAAAAAGAACCTCATCGCTCGATATTGAACAGCATTGATACACGAATAAGAATGGTAGCCCTAAATGGCAGCTCCATAACTAATAATAGGCCAAACGCAACTATCGTATAGGTGTGTAAAAACATTAAATGGAAGTCCACCAACTGATTTGCATTTTGCAATCAACAGACCAAGTGCACGGCTTGCACTCTGAGCTACAACCTTTGCCATAATATTATAATCCAAATGTTCATGAAGAACTAAACCTAGATACAGATATCGATCAACAGTCATAAGTATATCATTGCCACATGTAAACTGTATTATAGTTTTACAAACAGATTTAGGTCGAAAATGCACAATTTTACTTTTGTTACAATTTAGGTACATATCATTAATATTACACCAGTCATTCAATGCATTTAACAAGAGCTGTAAATCATGTTCATTCTCTGCTATCAACACAATATCATCCGCGTACAATAGAATGCAAAGTTTTTCATTCCCATACTCTACACCCATATCTAAAGCTTTCAAATATAAAGCAAGATCATTGATATACATGTTAAATAACAGAGGAGATAATATACATCCCTGCCTTAAACCAGATTTAACAGGAAACCATTCAGTATTTAACATATTAACTCTAACAGATGAAGATATGGATGTATATAAGGACTGTACAGCAGTTAATATTTTTCCTTTTACACCAATATTAAACATTTTCTTCCAGAGCATATCACGATTTATATAATCATAAGCGTTTTTAAAATCAATAAAACTACAAAAAGTAGATTGCCTTTTCTTCTTTCTAGTATCAATTATACTTGTTAATGTAGAAACATGGTCAATAGTACTTCTTTTTCTTCGAAACCCATTTTGCTCATCAATAATAATATTGTTATCTTCGGCCCACTTTCTTAATCTTTCATTTAAAATAGAACAATACAGTTTATAAGCAGAACAGGACAAGGATATACCTCTATATGATAAAGGGTCTCTAGGGTCTAAAGAAGATGACTTTTTAATAGGGTTAATTATGCATTTTCCCCATACAGACGGCACAGTGCTATTACTAAAGCAAATATTAAACAGAGAGTGTAAAAACATAACCGATGTATCATTTTGCAACGCTTCTGTAGGAATTTCATCAATACCATTTGCTTTACCCTTCTTAGCACAATCAATAGCCTTCTTAACTTCTAAAGCAGATATATCATTATTGTAACTAAGATTGGACTCATCTACATTAACAAAACTATGATCTGTATTACAATCAGACTTAGGGTTATTGAACAAAGAGCTAAACTCTAATTTCCATTTGGACATGACAACATCTACATCAGAAAACAAAGAGCCGTCATCTAGTATAACCTCGTTAGGAATCTTCTTTGTATTAGACTGTCCAATACCGATCCTGCCAATTGACTTCCAAAACCTGGATTGATCCACATTGCACTCGTTAAGTAAATCATTCTGGATATTATACCAATGACGCCTCTTAGACTTCTGTACCTCTGTATCAAATATTTTGCGAAGTTTAACAAATTCTGCTTTAAAATAAACTTTATCACTTTTCCTGTTACAGCGTAGCCAGCGCTTTTCAGCTTGTGACAAGTTATTCCACATAGTTGTTAACTGGTCATTCCACCAAGGTTTACCTGGCTTGTATTTTCTTGAACAAGAATCAGACTTAATCTGTATAGTTTTATACGGTATATTAGAGTACATAGACATTTTTAAAATATCACACCAACAGTCATATGCTTTATCAATATCATATTGGGTTCTAAAACCTTGTTCTAAATTATCTATAGTTCTATTAACATCATATAAAATATCAGTATTGCTCAAAAATGAGCCATCAAAATAAGTTCTATCAAACTTGACATAAGAACTTGAGACATTATTGTCAACATGTTCATATATAGGTATAGAGCTATAACATTGCATTTTCCAGGACAAAAGTGAGTGATCAGGTATACATGTTGGTGCAAGTTCAGCAATATTACCACATTTATTTATAACATTTGATGTCAATGTAACCGAAAAATCTACAAAATTTTCAATGGCATCATGTGGTATAATACAATAATCAACAACTGATACACCTTTTGTTGAAACAGATGTGAAATCATTGTTTACCATATTTCGTCCGTTTAAGACACACATATTTGTATTTATTAAAAAATCTATTAAAAGCTCACCATAAGCATTTGTATTAAAATCTTTGACATCTCTAGCAGGAAGACAATCGATACCAGCTATATGATCATCTAAATCGCCTATTCGACTATTAAAGTCTCCGCATATGAAAATTTTTCCAACTGATTGTAATAAATACACATTAGACAATAATGTATCATAAAAATTGTTAACATCATAATATCTGGACGAATTTTGCGGAGGAAGGTAACATACACAGGGAAATATTAACGATTTATCTTGCTTGTTACACATCCTTAACCAGAAAATCCCTTCAACAGTATTATCTTCAATGGAAATATCAAACATGTTTAAAACAGAGTTTCTTATGAAAAAACCAATTCCACCCGATCCAGATTTAGCTCTTATATGTATATTATTACGGTTAAACCCAAACCATGTGTAACCGTCTAATTGTAAAATATCATTATTTAAAAGATGTGATTCCGCTATACCTAAAATGTCAAAATCATTGTCTAAAACACATTGAGATCTTAAATTAAAATTGTCAGAGTTTCTATCATAATTCCACCCCTTCACATTCCAAAACCCGATATGAAGCTAATAATTGTGGTTTCTTCCGTTGTCGTTGTAACGCCCGTTGCGACCCCTGCCTCCAGCTCCACGCCCAGCACCACGACCCCGGTTTCGACCATGATGAACAGTTCTAAAACTGTCGTCTCGATCGTCATATCTGGAATCGCGCCTATCTATATCACCCCCCTGATCTCGCCTCTGTGAACCGTCTCTAGATCCGGGCTGACGGCTGTCATACCGGTTATCACGATTCCGCAAACCCGAATGGTGGTTGCCATCTCCGGAAGCACGATCACGATTCCGCAAACCCGAATGGTGGTTGCCATCTCCGGAAGCACGATCACGTGGGGAATCAGCGCGTTCACTAGAGCCCCGTGGAACAATACGTGAACCTCTGACAGTAAGACCATGCGACTTAATCGCACCAAGAACAGCTCTGAAATTGTTAGCCAACACTCTATCTGCCTGAGCCTGGTCATGTTGAATAAACACATTAGAATATATGCTGTGGCCCTTCAGTGAGTTTTTCGCAAACATGACTCTACGCTTGTCTTCAAATGATTTCATTTTGGCAATAATAACACCTGGTCTAGACTCACTTCTCGACATTTTCCTCTCGGCCTTCTCACAAACTACATCTCTAATTTTCAAACCATCTTTAAATAGCTTATCAACCTTAGATTTCACATCCTCCATACCCGACTCGGGTAGATCTCGAATGACAATGTTCAGATGCTTGTCATTTTCAGAGGTATTCCCGGCTGGATTATTCACAGGATTGATGGAAGTCACTGAGTCGATCTTAGAGTGCACAAGATCCAGATCAGACTTTATCTCTTCACGAATGTTTTTCTTCACAGTGTCCATTTTGGTGTCAATGCTAGCTTGTGTCTCCTCCTTGAAAGATTGAAGTCTTGCGTTCATATCCTTCTTGATGTTGCCTAGCTCTGCATTTATTCTCTTATCAATTATGTTTGCAATCTTATGTGAAATGCGTGATTCGAGAGTATTCTCCAATTTGTCCATCCGCTCATTAATACACCCATTTAACATTCATGAGCAGGCACACGATCACCTACTCTGCAGTGTGTTTGTTTAGCACTTTACAGTCTATTGTGTTTCAATTATTCAAATATTGATAAATTTAAATTATAAACCGACCAATTACGCTTGTCAATTAGCACATTTGACTGCGATATGTCCTATTTTTTTAATAAATAGAACATCAACGTGAATATCCAGTATAAAGTCGGTCGAACGTGATCAGATAGCACGTATTCAAAAAGTAAAGCGACAATCTATAATCATGCCTCTATCATCGGATGCCTTGAAATTTTTCAAACGGGCTGCTGACAAGAAATCAGCTACATGCATACTATGCCCAACGACACTGACGTTGCATGGGGGTACATCCAATCTCCGTAATCATATGAGATTTAAACACCCCGCTGAATTTCGATGTCAGTCATCTCCAGTAAAGCAGACATAACTGGACTGCTATGTAAATACTCCGAAAAAGATGACTGGCTCAGAAAGCGAGTCAATTACAATATTTTTATGCATGATATGATACGTCACAATTTACACGTGCCATTGTTTTGACTACCATTTCTTGATAAAAATCAATAAAGCGTGACACTGATTACACCCGATTGTTTTAACAACTATTGCAAACTTTAATTCTTTGCCTTTTGCAAAATATATTCACGCTAATTGACAATTGAGTAATTCTTAAAGGATAATGGGTGTTGATAAAACACAACACAATTCAAATTCTGCACTAGCTTTTATTGATCGAGATGTAGAACAATAATCATGTGTAAATGACGTGAAGCTAAGATTACAACAAAGAAATATCACAGTTCACCGACAAGCATATGAAAAATTGTTTACAAACTCATACGTTTTTCGGATGTTGTTTTTTATTTACGTGGTACAAAGACAGGCGGTTAACCGGTTAACCGCTCGAATATCAAAACAAATATAAATATATAAATATATAAATATAAATATAAATATATATATATATATATAGATATATATATATATATATATATATATATATATATATATATATATATATATATATATATATATATATATATATATATGTGTACATGGCGTTCGCGATGTTATCGGTATCAATGAAAAATATGTATATAATTAAACTCTGTAAGGTATTAATATTGTTTTTTTATACAGTCATCTGAAAATTTTGCATTTTGAGGGTGTACTTAAATTCTTCAGGTGTGTTTATATGTATAACAAATACAAATTATTGTTTGACATCTGGAAAAAAACCATTACAGAATAACTAATGTTTATATGTATGACAAGGCACAAAAGTGCGGTCGTTTAGCGCCTCTACCATGGTTACTGCCTTGCCTTATGACATTGAAACTATATTGGAAATATCGTCGAACCTATTGTAATGATTTCCACAGACCATTGCGGAAAAATTCAAAGTTGAACTGAAGTAACGCAGTAGGAACTGTGATTTCTCTTGTTTGAAAACGCGTCAGGATACTTCGGATATTCGCTTTGGTGAAAAGCGTACTTCCGCCTGCAATATTCCTTGTCAGCGCACCTATAGGAGTTACCCAGTTTGCAAATGGCCCCGTGGTAACCTGCCCGTCACTGTTTCTAAAGAATTCTGATGAGAACACAATTGTGGTTCTTGGATGGACCATATCGATGTCAAGGGTTGTATCCCAGCATGGGATTGAAACTTGCCCGTTAATTCTTTGTATTGCCTCCTCGAACCGGTAACAATCAAAGTTGCACATATAAAATTCATGGCCATATAAGTTATACAAACTTCATAACAATAACAATCGAATTACAATTTTGGCATTGCATGATATCGAATTTTCTTTGTTTCTTACTAAGCTAGATATACTCTCTGCCACCCGACAAAGTTGGGACCTTTGTGTGCTGACGTGGTTACAATACCCCGATGAAGGTTTGCGAACGTGTTGTACTGGCCATTCTGTAGCAGACGAGTAAAAAGGTTAATAAACTGTAGTGAACTGTCATCGAATGGATTGTTTACTTTAGAAGCACCATCAGTGTTTTGTTAACTTTTTGAACCAGAAATACTTCTCACATTATATAATTGGGTTAAACCTATGGCTTTAAGGCTACACCATAAATGATTTATATTAAACGAATTCATTTTTGGACGGCTTCTTGGATGGAGTAGAGCTTACCCATGACGCGTGCTCGCAGAGTCGCACACTACAGGTGTTGGTATATAGAACGAAACAAAACCGAACGAAAAGGATAAGCGAAAAGATGCTAACGGTTCCAGAATGTGGTCTCGAATGATTACCGATCAGGCAGAAAGGATGCGACAGTATAACATAAAGAGCTGATATGGTATCGCTTTGTTGTCGATAACACAACAAATATTGGTTGTGTTAAAGATGAAGAACTACATAATTATTAGTCATCATTTACTATGTGTACGCAAACATCTAAGTTTGATTTATGGTGATTTTGTTGACTCCCATTGCACAAGAGCAATTGGATTTCCAAAGTCTCACATATAAATTGGATATGTTTTGTCATTTCAGATTGGGAATTCGAGTAGGAGTAAAGAGCTGATCAAATTTTGAGTTTTTAAAAAAAAAACGGACACACCATTAAACTTTGTATATGAGCAATGGTTGTGTTCATCCGCCATTCTGTTTATTCAAAGCAAGTATCAATTTTCCAGTAACATAATTCAAAGACATCAAACAACTTATTAAACATTAAAACAATTTAAAGCATAAAGGCCATTGAAACAGTACATGTTAATTATTGGGAGTGCAAACAGATATGAAAGCATGCCATACCTGACATATCACCCACCAATTATTACTTACATATTTATATACACAATTAGCCACATAGAAAATACATTACAGAGGGAAATACAACAAACACACTCATTATAAATGTTCATCGCATTGGAACGGTCAACACACGATCGAATATCGTGCCGAATCCCACACTAAGACCAGAACTAATCATAAACACACACGTGTAAATAGACACCCAATTAGAATTTAAATAAAAACAACAAAAGCGCAAAAAATGAATATAAATATATTTTATTGCAAATGAATAAATCGATTGTTTACTGTACATCACAACACAATAAAAAAGTAATATGATATTTAGTAAATACAATTAATAACAAATTTCTTCTTCTTTACAAGATTTGAAAATCAAGAATTATAAAGTACTAACACATTATCGTTATGCATGTCAGATAGAAGCGGTAATGCATTGTTTATAAGTACGATTACATAGCTTGGATGTATGTGGAAATAGTAATATACATTCAGCAATTGATTTTATGGTTTTTAAACCTATACTAGTTTATTTAAGATAAAAATTAAAATTAACGTGTTTTATTGAACTTGCAATTCTTGTTGTTTTTACGTATGCAATATGTAATATTTACATATTACAATACACAAAGCCCCTTCCCCATTTATTCTTCGGGAGCATATTTTAGCGCGATTGTAATGACGGCCATTTGTTTAGTACCATGTTACTACCATTAATAGTCATACCGTTTTCATCGTTTGCAAAACTGTATGAAATGCATTTCTTTTTCCGTCGGATAACCGTCTATATTCCCGTCGAGTTCGGCGACCTGTCGGTGGAGTAACGAACTGACGCTTGCTTCTTGAGTGTTCCACACCTGTCGGCGTCATCATCTAATTGGAGATATTTAAGCAAATTAATATAAATGTATTTTTGTGGCTACATATATTAGACATAAATGTGATATGGATTCATGCATACGGAGCTTCATATTATGATATTCAACCGTAATTATAACATATAATATAAGTTATCAATTATTCAAAAACTTCTTATGTCTTTTCTGAAAATGATAACTGTTTAGTTAATATTTTGTGGACTAAACAAAAGATAAACCATTTCTGTATTGTATATATGTTGGAACATTAGTGTCACATCGGTTGCAAAATACTGCCTTTTAAATTATCTTAGTTTAATTTTAAGTTTTTTAGTAATCGATGTTAATGATCAAATATAAAAAATAAACAAATTCTATGTACTAGTAATCAGAATTCTGCATGTGGCATTATCCATTTACTCTGTTGTTAATTATATGCCAATGCAATTGAATTTCTGAGTATTATCTAAGGATTTTATAGATACAAAATTAATCATGATTCATATAAATTAAATTCTGACTTCAAAACAAATATGGCTATAAATCATGCTGTTGTAGAATGAAACGATTGAGTTAACTAAACAATTTAAATGCCGTCAGAAACGTGTTAGCGTACGGATTCAAGAAGGCCGTTCACGAGGTCTTTGTCCGTCTTCGTGATGTTGTAGTTTTCCCATCAAACCATGTCCTCTTTTGCACATAAACTGCTTAATACAATACATGTGTACATCCTCGGGCGTCTCCAATATGGGCACTTCGGTGCCAGCGTAGTCGATCGCTATATCTACGACAATGGGTCGTCCAGCATTTTCTCGTTGTTTGATTCTACAACGGACATCGAAGCCTTTTAAATAGTGGTGTTTGTTAACGATGACAGACTGTTGACACAGTCAGCGAGCTCTGGTGCCAAGAAAGTTTCGAGCGGGGTAGAATGTGTAATCGCAAATACACACACTAACGCAGTGATTTTCTGCAAATACGAGATTGACTATTGATACCGATTTGTTAACCGCTGCCAATAAGCTTTCTATGTACTTGTTTCTGATTCTAATATAAGTATAGGGAATATCGAATAACTGCTATGTAACAATTATGATATGAAAACTGCAGATATGATAATAAAATGTGATTCGGTCTGAATCAAATTACGTATGGTTTTAATTTCAATACATCAAATATCTTTCTTTGTTATGTTGATAAATAAACTTGAGGATCAAGCTGATAAACGTTACATTATTATGGTTTTATGGAAATGCCTTTATTCTAAAATATAGCATATTGCACTATCTAGCAACGCTTTAGCTTAATATAATCTTATTTGCGTTCGACTATCAAACACACCCTTATATTTTTGTTGTTTTAACAAATAATAACGTATTTCACTATAATAAAGCCTTTTGTTCGACTAATATACAGATGATAAATAAATTGAATTTAAATATTAAATGCGAATAAGAATATGATTTAAAAATACAAATTATGCAACGACCGTATTAGAGTTTTTCTCGACAAACGAACATGAATAAATGATAAATAAACTGAATTTCATGATGAAACAAATGTCTGGATGAAAACCATAAACATAGTACAGTTATGAAAAACGTTATTCAATAGTTTAAATGAGTGTAAAAGAATGTGTGTTTTTACTAACAAGTACAGATGATAAATAAATTAGATTTTAATATTAAATGGGACAAAACGCTTCAATGTTCGACTAACATTTATAGATGATTAATCAAATGAATTAAATTATTGAATTGTAAAGACATGTCGGATGATGAAAACCATAGACAAACAAAAACAGTCATTACTACGTTACTACGAAGAATTGGTAAGACAAAATCTTTTGATAAAATGGAATCAATCAATTAATATTGGAACAAATATATCCCAGATTAGTAAAGTTGGAACATGTGTAAAGGTCCTACATATAAACTTGTTCAGTTGTTTCACTAATTTTGGATTAGTACCCATTCATTCAACGAATTTTAATATACTTGTTTTAAATGAGTACGCTTTTCGCAATTAATCTAAGGCTTGGCTCGCCTTCAATATCTCTTTCATGACTTTTTGTGCGTAATCACTGAGATCTTTCTATAGTGTTATGTCTACCTGTTTAAATGCCTAATGTGAGAGACGATAATCGAAGTTTTGAAAGACAAATTTGCAAGTGTTTAGAAAATAATCAAGAAAATGTTCGAATTCAAACGTGCATTTCAATAATATGTAAGTCATTTAGAGGTACTATTATTTAATGAGTTGTACCAAGATTGTTAAAACACGTCTACCACAGTGGACTTTCAAACGATATGGAAGGTCTCGAGATTTGACAGAAGAGGGATTGTACAAAACGTATGGTAAACCTAAAGAATTCAATAGTTTGTTCACATTTAAAGTCGAATGACTTGTATAATGGTGTATTCTTTTGACTCGTTTTATAATTTTGCAATTATTCTGTTTTTTTATTTGATGAGTTTACACCACAACTACAATATACGAACGTGCGTGTTTATGTAAAGTGGAAACAGTCCAAAAGTGATATTTTTTACAAGCATACACATTTAAAATGCCATCACATTTAGTGTACAAAACAACGTGCTATGACTATGTTAATAAGCCTCCAATTTATGAGAAACAAAACTAGATATCCATACATTTGAGTAATAAATATCAAGACAGCTTGTACAATACTTTTTATAGTATGTTTTTGTCTAATTGTAATAATTGAAAAAAAACAAACAAACACGATACTACCGATTGAAGTTTCTTTCGTTGAAGCAAAAATTCGATGCGATATAGGGTTGTACCTCGTCATCATTATCAGTGCTGATCGTAATTATGTTACTTGTTCATGAGCAAGTACACGTTTTATTTATTATTGCTTTCTTGAGGAATTTTTGTTTGTTCGACATTTGGTAAAATTAGGAATACTCACACTCCATAAATATTATCAGAAGAGAAAATCGTGATTATCCGATAATCTTTTTATGAAAATTGTATTATCGATTAACGATATAATCCAAAACTATAAATAATCAATTTAAACATATATAAAAGCAATAGATGAGGCCATCGCGTTCGGTAGGCCAATGCAATGCGTTTGAGGTTTGTAAATGATACTGAACGTATATAAGATACGAATGTCAACAAACTAGAATTAAAAGTATATCAATCAATGAATATATATGTGTACATGTATTTGAATTGAAATGAACAGTAAATATAACGATTTCAGCGATCTGAGGTGCAGAACGGGTTTTCGTTTTGTTTGTTTACCCGATAGTGCGATACCGTCCCGAACGAACAACAACTCATGTTTGCTCTTAGTTACGAAAAGACCCAATACTATATAGCGCCCGCTGACGAGATGCGCGCGCATCTTTACCGGGCACTATTCAAAATAACGGACATGTGTAGTTTATATACGCAAAGAAGAAACAAATTTATCTGAGGTATAATATATAACTTTATAGATTTTACCATTACAACTTGTTCTCCAAATTATCTGGATTAATCATGTAGGTAAGGGTTATACAAAAATCCTTATTTAACGATAAGCACATTTCAGTATATTGGCTTAATTAGGCACAACCACATGAAGATCTGTGTCATCACGTCTGTGAAACGTTTCCTATATTTCAAGTAAAGGAAATATACGACTTGACCATTTAAATGATTGATTGATAAACCATCTGATGCCATATATGCTGTCCAAGAAGTTCCGTTTTTAAATTGGATAAAGAGGAGATACCTTATTACGTCAAACAATCACGAATTAATTTCTTATATTTTGAGTTAGTTTTATTCACTGTATCTATTTTGGAGCTAGTAAAGGAAACAATAATGAACCAGTTGATATATTGTAATAATATAATAATAAATAATAATATATAATTTATTTTAATATATGCTGGTAACGAAAACAATATAAAAATATTACTGGAAATATACATGATTTAAGTGAAGGAATATGCATTTTTAAATACAAGGCTCAACGATATACACTTGGGAACTTTTCTAGCGCATCACTTTTTAAATTTGAATATCTATGTTATTACTTAAGATTTTAATATAAAATTGTAAATGCTATCAGTTGACCACATTCTTAGCAAGATCACAATATAATCACTCAACCGTGACGATTGGGCGTTTTAGCACGTGGGGTATGTATAGTTTCGTCTTTCTGCACGTGTAAATGGTGAAACGCAATAATTGTAATATTTATTTCAAGTTCATCATTTAAGGTGTTATGTAATACTTAAAAGAACGCGGGGCATCAGTTCCATTCAACAGTATTTTTCTGAGCTTCTGTAAATCAAAACATAAATATATTTATCGAGTTTACATAAATAATCCATATGTGGTAAAGTTTCAGATTATGAACAACCACTAGCACATCTGAAAGGATATAATTTAATAAAAATGTGTATGCTTGTAAATATGTTAAAGAAGCATAGACGTGTACTTATAACTACTACTGTAAATGGATATTAACATAATATAATAATAGTAATGATAGTAATAATAATAATAATAATAATAATAATGATAATAATAATAATAGTAATAATAATAATAATTATAATAAGTATAATAATAATAATAATAATAATAATTAAAAAAACGATAATAATAATAATCATCGTCATAGTAATAAAATAATAATATTAATATAATGAAACAATTAAATACAAACAATTGCCTATAAAGTGACTCGGAGCAAAAACGGACATTTCGTCTTTCCTAACCATTCAGGCCGTTGAAATCATGTGTTCTTAATTCACGTATTTTACAAAGTGATCCCGTTGATATGCAATAAATATAACATTCAATTACTGTATTGCATAAGTAAAACTGCGCTTTATATACATATACATTCGTTAATTACTAACGAACAAACAAAGAGCACTGTTACATATCTTTTGAATCGGAAGACACAAATAAAATTCTTTCAGATCTAGAAGGATTGTAGGTCTGTACCTTTTTATTATTTAATGCATATCCGCGTTATTTTCATCTTTATTAACGATGGGTAAGTAATTCGTGTCAATCTCTTAAACATAGGAAAGAGCTGTTTGTCATTTGGAAGTCAAGTCCCAAAATGTGCTTAATAAGAGGTCAATTCCCAAACGGGGGGGGGGGGGGGGAGGGTTAACACCTTTTTAGTAATAAATTAGTTGTCAGAGATAAGCCGGCGTCGGGAAAATAAAATAATCGCGATTTTAGTTATATTTAATTGTACACGTGAGTCAATAGTGTAAATTATAAGAAAAATAAATAAGTGTACATCTTATTTCTCGAACGTCACGTAAGTAGACATAAGATTTGTTGACGATTTTCCATCTAAATATTTTTATCACGACGTCTACGATCTTGAAACAAAAATCCGAGGGAAGCACATACACCGTAGAGCCGAAAGGGCGTGTTCATTTGAAAATATCCGCTACTCCTTCCCTTCACGAAAAACAGGAAAACAACGCCATCTTAGAAGTAAGTTCCGACTAACCTCACTTAAACCCACTAAGCTTCAGGCTACGCATGCACACACCCCTTGAATTGATTTTGTTATATATGGTTTATATTAAAGAAAAAGAATATATTTTAAAAATACGACTTTACCTTATATAAAATAAAATAATATTCGGTGTGTAATTTCGGCATAAATATTGCAGAGCAATGCTCCGAACCAGTCGTATCTATGCGCGTAAGTTGACTGTACGACTTCTTATCATGGCGAATGCAAACTCTCTGTAAGCGGTGTGATAATTTAGACATTTTTTTCGGTGATAAGTCATGACGTGAGCATTATATGTGAACGAGTAAAGTGTATTGGAGTTTGGATGCAGCCAAAGGGTGACACCATGGGGTAAATTGTATTCTACGTAGCTGTGAACAATGTGTTTATTTTGCGGTTCGATTTCGATTGAGTTATGTGTGTTATGAAGCCCCCTATTAGCATGCATCAATACGTTTTCGCAAGAGAATTTTAGGTCGTAATTGCATTACATTAGTAATTAACCCTTGTAATTGTGCGTCTAAATCATTCTTAATCGTGGCTTAAACGGTTAAATATTCAGTGAAAAAGTAATTGGTATTACTCATCTGAGTCTTTTTGTGTTGTTGGTAGCCTTAATGGTTAAACAAGCATTATAGTACTATGGAACCTTAACAATCTGCGTCGAATCAACAAATCAATTGTACTTATATGCTCTTTATTGCATCGAATAACTAATGAACGTCTATTGATCTGCAACGATACAATTTTCGCAGGTTCCTGAACTGGTTTAATTGCGTTAAAGAACCCAAAATATTAATACGTCAAAAGACAAATTTGCAATGGTGCTTATACGGTTAAATTTGGGTGTGCTAAGTGATTAATTATTAATCTACACTGAACTAACATTCCTCTATGCTTATTTAATAATCTTAATTGCCTTATAAAAATAATAGAACCCTATCAATCAGGTTCATAAACTGCTTTTATTGTGACATACAACTAATCAACCCTCTAATCTGTGAAGTGACAACCTTCAAAGGGTTTAAGTTCAGTTTTGAATCCTTTCTAAGGAAGCATTAATGAAACCAAAGTAGTGCATATAAAAATACAAAACATTGGCTGACAATGTTTAACATAATGTAAAATGAAATGCACTCAACGTATATCCGATCCTGGTCAAATTTTACTGTATCTACCAGTGGGAGAAAGATCAAATGGCGCAAAACCCGCAAAGAAACTGTATTTAAAAAAAAGAAAAAGAAAAACGCTGGGTTGCAGTTCAGCCTCCTAAACAAATCAGAAAAGCAAGGAAAGCGCACTACGACCTCATGCGCAATGCCAAACTTTCCGTTAAAGTCTAATATTTCTGAAGTTGTGCATGTAAAAATATTTCTTATTGCGGACTCGCATAAAAGTTAAAGTTTGGTGTTGACAATGGCCAAAGTAGTCTCGTGAGCGGGAAGATTTTAATCGAAAACACTTAAAACAAGCAATGTTAATATAATACAGCGACTGGTTTGAAACATGTTTTCCCTACTTTGTCAGAAGATACAGACATGGGTAGTTAGAAAAAAATGCTTGGTTTGTTTCTAGACATTTTGATTATTTTCGATTGGTTTACAGTGGTTTAAGTTTGATACCGACCGCGAAAGGGCGAGACAGTAAAAACGTATTTTGACCGTATATATATATATATATATATATATATATATATATATATATATATATATATATATATATATATATATATATATATATATATATATATATACTCATACGTCCATATTTGCGAATCAATTTTAATATCAGTATATATATATATATATATATATATATATATATATATATATATATATATATATATATATATATATATATATATATATTTATATATATACTGGACAGCAACACACAATCGAGTACCTTATGCAGCTACCAGGTTGGTCACTCAACGCAAGATACTGATATTAAAATTGATTCGCAAATATGGACGCATGAGTGCTTATAATAATGTGAATCGTTCGTATACGTGTGTTTAATTATTGTTTAATTGGTAACGATATTCAAATGATTAATGAAGTTAAATTTAGTAAATTGACAAATAACTCAATAGATAAATATAATTTTCACGACCAAACCCACAACTGAAAATATTAAGTGTATCATATGAATACAATTACAGGAAATGCAAAATGCCACGTGCATGGAAGGTTTGGTAATATTAGGACGCTCTACAGACGGACTGATGGTGAAACTATGGACCAACTGGAGGCCGTGGTAAATAAATCGTCTGAAACCAACATCACCGTGCGATACCCGGAATGGGCCTGGAGGAATTGGAAGCAGTTTATTTGAGAACATTTTAAGGCAGTAAATGGAATAAGGTAGTAGCATGCATACTTATAGCATTAATTTAACATTTATTTCGGAGTTTAATTTTAAGTCATTTTAGCGTCTTTTTTATCAAACTATACCCTGTATGGAACACACAGAAACAAATGTGTTTATTCGTTTGCAGGCAGCGCCAGTGCTTCAAGTTCTCCGTAGATGGGCCAGAAATCGTTACACTAAGGGCATCACGTGATGCTGTACATAGGACTGCGTGCATCTTAAAGGACCCCGCGTTCCGCTTCAGTGATGCTACTCGGCCAGATGCTGTGCCCGCGACCGGCTTGAGAACAGCAAGGCCTATTTATATAAGTCTGTCCTTCAGTACGTTCGACGCGCGTACCAGGAGACCTTATGCACAGGATCATATGCAGATGTGTGAACTCGCCAAAAACGCCGTTACCGAGGGCACAAAGGCTGTCATCAAGTACACCACCAGCAAATTTACGAGTTGTCTGGTGCATTCAAACAAACGGCCCTTTTTAGGGTCACCCAATTTGCTAACAGAAGAGTTATCTAATTAATATAGGGTTTTAAAGAAAAAAGTGGATACAATTCTTAAAGACACTCGAAAAAAACCACAGTGAAAGACGACTTTATTTGCAAAAAATTGAGAAATTTTGTACATGTGGTACGGTTCTAGAGTGGAGTGGTGTTTTTTTCAACTGTGTTCGAAGCTATTGAACTGGTAGTGGAATGTTGGTTGAAATGGAATTTAGAAAAATCTAATAATAAATCATCATGTAGAATTATCATCGGCATCATTTCTGTGGAACACTGCAATATCCAAAATAATCGTGTTTCATAGTTATGGTGCTTTTAACATAGTTCACCAACCATCAAGACTGAAATGATTCACGTACACAGATAAATTAAATAATTGAATTTATGCAGAATGGTTATTTTTACAAATAATTATTTATTTTAACCAATTTATTTTATATAGATTGCAATGAAAGCCCGAATGAAAGTCTAAAGCTTAGTAAGACACTCCAACCTGTTTCCTGGGTAGAAAAAATACTTGTTCAGAGTATAGCAGGCTCATGCGGCCTCGGCTTTATTTTGCCTTGGCGTTTAACCTGGGTCAATTTTGCTCCATGTTTATTAGCTCCAAATCAACAAGGCTTACTCGGCACTTTCTTTACTTATTCATATTATTTGAAGATTTTAAGAACCCTCACTCAGTGCGAGTTGGGATCAATCAGGGACCTTCTTATAGCTAGATGGACACACTATCCAATATGCCAGCAACTCTTTTTATTTTCAATAAATATAATACTTGATGATTCTGACCATCTAGCTACATTACTTATTTACTAAAACAATGTGAAACTAATCTTTTGCTACTGTCCTCTGCACAAAACATGATACATCTGCATGTGCATGCAACTAAATCAGTTAAACGAAATGTCACTTAATTACAGTAACTATGATGCATGTTAATCTTTTAACTTTAACAGATCTTGAAAAAAAAGATAAACATCAAATTAAGATTGTTTTAGTAAATTTCAGGCTTTCAATTCTATTACGACACCACTCATGCATGTGATAATAAAACTATACAACTATAGGTGACATTATTTTTTAGAAATTCCAATACATCACCATTTCATCTTAGATTAAAGGCACATAATCTAGTGATTTTTTACTATTACATATTTTTCATTTTATGTTATGATGCTCTGATCTTGTTTCTGAATTCACCATCAATTGTGTTAAACATTTGAAGAGAGATGTTGTCTGATAAATAATGAATATATAATAACTACAAAGTGAACAAATTTTAGTTGAATACTGTTACCAACACAGATTTGCCAAAGAGCAATTCAGATCGTGAATTAAATTAAATAAAGATAAGAGAAAACCCTGCCTCTGGGATCCCAGTTAAAACTTATTTGTTATATCTGCAAATTTGCCCTTGGCCATATAAAATTGAGACTAATTACCATCAAGTCATATAAAAATGAGCAGGATGTAGCTTGCTGCTATTCATCTCTTGATCTTTCAAATGAATTTTACGGGTAATGTTCATGCAACAAAACAGAAGAGGAAGATACTTCTTTCTTAGCATAACACATGATTCATACAAATGATATCATATAGTACGTGTAATGAAAAAGCATATGAGCACAAATTATATCTCATATTAGTGGTGACATTATATCTCATATTAGTAGTTCAAATGTCATTGAAGAGTAACATTTTGAAAAAAAAATTGTATCAAAGGGTAGTATTAATTGTTAAAAACGTTATTAAAAGATGATTTCATTTTCACTTAAGCATTTAATTACAATAAAAAGAGCATTTAATGCCCATTGCATGCAACAGTATTGGCATTGTATTTTTTCTGCATTTAATGTGCATTTAATAAACTTAAAAATGCAGACAAGGTACACTTTTAACAGAAACAAATGTATTTGTTCTGCATTCATATATATATATTATAATCACAAATACACTTTACCAGTAACTCGCAGTCTGTTCATGTTTAATTCTGTTTTTGCTCATCATTATCTAAGGTTTGGAGATGGAGCCTTAAAAACATGAATCTAGTAAGAAAGGTTTTTAATTATATATTACTCTCTAAGGCACTACAAATGCAAGAAAATGCGTATCTAAAGTATACAGGGTTAACGTGCATTTTAGTGTGTTTAAGTATACTTTCAAATGCATTAATACACTCTTTTGCAAAAAATGCAGAAAAGTCAGAAAACATATTCTAGTGTTGTAATAAAAAAATTCTGTATGTGCATCAAAAACAGTGTCAAATGCATACCATTAGTAGCAATAAGCCTTATATGGTCGACTTGTGGTAGAAATACGGTAAAACATTTTGAAAAAGTAAAACAGACATTACTTAAAAAATATAGCTCCCCATACATTTCAATACAATGTTCAATGAACTACACTATGCAAAGTTAGAATAAGACAGCAATCTTGGAATAATCTTTTAAATAATGTATAATATGATGTTATAATTTATAAGTGAAATAGACACTTGAATATAAAAACTGATTTTACATCAAAACTAAATGTTCAATTTGAGTTTTTAAATACTCAAAAAATGAAATAATAATAAAAAATGCAATTATCATTAATAAAAAATCTCAGAGAAAAGTGCTATTTGTACTAAACAAATCAAATAAATATTACAATTATACATTCTAAATATGAAATGAACAGTTTTTTATTAGAAAATCACCAAAGTTTGATATATCAATTGAAATGCACATAAATAATATTTTACAAACACAAAATTACTTCAAATCCTTTCACACAATACTGAAAAAACTACACATTTTATGATTGTTATTGATTCTTTATAAATTTATACTCGTATCATTTTAATATTGATGCATCCTCGATTGAATTATACACATGTAAATATGTTTTTATTCTTATAATATAAATATTAAACCTTTCTCAGTAAAATAATAATCCCAGATTTCTAAAGTACCTCGAGACAAGCTAGGAATACTGCTGTGAGATTTACTTAGTTAGATTGATATAAATTTGGCTCCAATAAAAAACTCAAATCAAAACACATATATATTAGTTAAACTTAAATTGATTGATTGATAAAAATATTATAATATATCAATATATACTTGTAGTACTAGTAATAAAATATGTATGTTTCTATTACATCATTTAGTATTTCAGACACAGTAGATTGAGAAGCTTAAAACAGTATCTAATTTTAACAGTAAATATTGGGAAAATCAACCTTTGAATTATTTCCTGTGTTTGTAAATGTCATAATTGGTATAAAATGTATATTACGTTGGAAGTCTTCTTTATAACATTTGCTTGGTCAGCCATAATTTTCAAAATCCAGTGGTCTTTTTACACTGTAGTTTTCTCACTAACTGGGTTTGTCCTGAGAATGAGCCACAAAACGTATCATTGGGGATGTAAGTTGTCAAGTTGAGGCTTATCAGTCTTTCATTATCTAGCATACCTGTAAAATGTGAACTTGTAGCTAATAATCAAGTTCAGGTAGTTATCACTCATGCATGTAGGGGTATACACAATTACAATTGTATGCATTTAGACTTATTTAGTACTGCACATCAATCATTTTCAAAATTATGTAGCATCATTATATTATATAGTTCGGAAATACTAAAATATTCAAAGGTCGCTGATGTGTAATTGATGTGGTGTCCACCTAATAACCAGGAGGTCACTGGTTTGATCCCAAGTGTGAGAGCATTCTAAAGGACTCCCAGAGACACCAAAATACTGGTTTTAGGCCAAGGAAACAAACTAAGGATCATTTCAAATACATGTACGTACTTAATACTTTAAATGCAAACTAAAAATAAATAGATTATGACTAAATACTAAAACCCTTATTAATAAATATTATTATGAATCAAGCAAATGTTGACAATCATTACAAATAATGAGTGAAATTCAAAATTTTACTTTAAAATAATCAATATAAATTTTAGTTTTTTTCTTCAATTTTTTGAATATTTAATGATGATAATTATACAATTCTATATTACCTCAATGATAATAATAAAACACAAACTGTAATTTATGAAAAAAATTGTTTTAATTTACCAAAATTATGGTATTTACAAACAGCGAATTATATCAGACACATGCATGAATTTTATTAATGATCAAAACAGAAACCCAGGGTTGTACCGCTGTATAGAAAGGCAGACTGGGATTCTTTTAAAACCTACATGCAAGGAGTGAGTGACAGGGTTCTTGAAAAAGGTGATAGTACCTCGGTAGAAGAACTTTGGTCAATTTTTTCAGATGAGATATCAACTGGTATTAAACAATTTATTCCGTCAAAAACTATAGGTACAAGAAGATCACTACCATGGATTACACAACCGATAAAACGACTAATGAGAAAAAGAGATAACCTTTATTTCAGACTTAAAAACAATGGAACACATAAGACCAGGAAAATGTTTCTCAATATTAAAAAACCTTATCAAACGAAATACTGAAACTGCTTATAATAAATATATCGAGTCCATTTTAGGCATTGAAGACTCTGACGCCCAAGAAGACATATCCAACTTTTAATTCGAAGAAACTGTATACTCTCTTAAAAAACCTCCAAACAAGACGCTCAAGGTATATCTACTCTTTTTGACCATGTTTCAGGAAAATCAACATCTGTGAATCAAGAAAAGGCCAATGTTTTGAACCAACAGTTCCAATCACACCTATGTCCCCCCTTACCCTATCTCAATCATGTCTCTCTTTTTTTTCAGAAATCTTAATGGAGTTTCATCTTCATCTTTCAGAAAATTTCCAACGATGCCGAAGATCACAGTCAGTGTAAATGGGGTGCAGAAGTTGCTATCCAATCTTAAACCAGACATGGCAACAGGTCCAGACAACATCAAACCTCTTGTTCTTAAAGAATTAAATACACACATTTCTCCCATAATAACACTTTTTTTCAGAAATCATTGGACTCCGGAATTCTACCAAAAGTATGGACATCTGCAAATGTAATACCACTGTACAAGAAAGGAAACAAAGAAGACCCAGAAAATTACAGGCCTATCTCTCTTACCTGTATTTTATGTAAATCCTTAGAACATATAGTTTCCTCAAATCTTTCAGCTCACTTCAATAAATATAACATACTTTATGACTTACAGCATGGCTTCAGAGAAAAGCGTTCCTGCGAAACACAACTTCTACAACTCATTGATGACCTGGCACGAAATATGTCGTCTGGACAACAAACTGATCTAATATTGCTTGATTTCAGTAAAGCGTTCGACAAAGTGAACCATCTTAAATTGCTTTTCAAATTACATGAACATGGTGTGAATAAAGATACTCTCTCATGGATCAAATCATTCCTTATAGGTCGTACTCAACGTGTTGCTCTAGATGGAGAATTATCATCCGAGGTACCAGTGACATCTGGGGTACTTATTATAAGTTTTCATTTTTCCCATGTGCTATTGTGATGTGGAACAACCTTCCTGCCACTACAGTATTACATCCTGATCTTGAAGGGTTTAAGCGGACCCTGCTTTCCCCTTCTGCCCCTTGAACTCCGAGAGACATGTTTTTATCAGCTTTAACTTTAAATCACTTCACCATGCATGATTAATCGAACATACTTTTATCTTTCTCACTTATTCACTTTTAACACTTTTATCTTGCACTGACTGCGCACCTGTCAATATTATCCGCAAGGGGAGTTAGACAGTATAGATAGATATATAGATAGATAGCTCTTATTGGGAACAACTCTTGAAGAAAATAGACACGGTTATATTAATAAAATATTTAAATAATAAAATTCAACTGACAGGAGCATGTAATGATATGCCGGAGTAGAGGTATTTTATTATTTTATCATACTAATACAATTCACGATTTCGACATTGTTAAATCACGCGTAACGAGACTGCCGAGATAACGCGAGATTAAGGGTTCGGGGGGGGGGGGGTTCTGCCAGTATTCGCTCTACAGTATACACACCTTACCTATCCGCTATATTGACTTTATAAATAAAATAAAAGCGATAAATTGCCGATTTGTAACTAATAAAAGCAATCTTTATTTTTATTATAACGTTCAACGACCATCTGCTCGATAATAGTTCAGTACCATTGTAATTAACGGCGCCGTAATTAACTACTGACAAAAATAACAGGATCATACCTTACTGTACGGTGTGCAGAAACCTGTCAGAAATTAAAACAACTCCAGACTCTTATAATTTTTGAGTGCAAGTTAATTTAAACACACCCACTTATTAAAATTAAACCTTTTTTATATTAGCTCATTTTTCTAAATTTTCAGAAATAAAAACCAATTGGTATTTGCACATTTCAGTAAACCTAAGACTGCTTGATTGTTAAATATGTTTGATTTGTAAATTGTATAATAAATTAATAATTTATATATTTTTATTAGTTCTGTTGCAAGCCTAATTTAAGTTAAATATGATTTGTAAATTGTATAATAATCCATATATTTTTATTAGTTCTGTTGCAAGCCTAACTTGTTGTGTTTTTAAAATACATAAAAATCATATTGTTGACAACTATAATATTATTTAAGATCATTTTTAAGCAAAAGTAAGTCCCCAAAATCAAATCAATATTTATTTATTGTCGGTATGGTATACATTATATCTTAAGCTATGAATAGCTTTTGACCGACAGCTTACCCCGGCCAGCTAAACCGGTAGAGTGCTGATCTCTGACTCGCTCATGGGTTGGTAAGTTTAAGCCTCAACTCGGGTTCATCTCTTAGAAATAATTACACCTTAGGCTACCCTGTCTGTAACCCAAATTGCAGTCGAGGGTCACCGACATACATGTATTAAATACAATGTATGTGCTTATGTTAACATTTCCTGAAGATTCAACCACTGAGCAGGATAACTATGTTAACCCCATATTATTAATGAAAAAATTTAAATATACTATTAGATGTATCAAACAGACAAACCAACTAGTACCTACTAGTACTTTCATAAGGAACATCATTCATTAACCATCTATACTTCCAGGTCTTTTGGCTCTGCTACATCAACAGGACTTAGCGTTGGGTTCATGTTTTCTGTGTTAATCATAGGGATTACAATTTATAATATTTCATCCCAACAACAAAATCTTTATAATGATAGTATTCATTTTCCAGTCAGGTTTTACTTGTATTAGGTTAAAAACTTAATAGTGAATCAGTTTTTGAGATGAGCTTGTACCAAACACACACACAAGCTCCTGTAAATTTTATACACACTTTAATGAGCAAGTATTTGGACTGTCAGAGTTATTGCTTGTTGGAATGTCTCAACTAGCCTGAATCTTTATGCATTAATAGAACAGACCCACTAGCCCGACTATATGAATCAGGAAATTTTAATAGCCCAAATTTAATACATTTCACTAGCCCCGGGCTGTTGGGCTAGGGGTTAGCGTCAAGACTGTAAAAGCAATAACAATTCTTCAAACATTGATACTTGTCTTGTTTTGAACAAATCTGCCATGACGGGTAGTTAATGGGGATAGCCCAACAAACAACCAGTTAAGGATGACTGTGATACTGCTGAAAGTTTCACCAATGTGGATATTTAGCCGATGGACATTTGACCAGGGACACTTTATTTAATTCGAAGTAAATGTTATCTTAGCAGTGTTAATAGTCATGTCAACACATCACATGTTATGTTAAATGACTACATGACAACATTGGATGTGTAGCAACTTAAACCACCATCCATTTTATTATATTTCTGAATGTGTAGGATATTTTTTAATGTAAGGGTATGAAGTAGACACACATTTGAAGTATCTTTATTTTAGTTTTTTCAAAGAAGATAGTTATGTAACTGTGGTGATGTATAATATTAATTGCAAGAGTTAATAACATTCCAGGGCCCGTATTCACCAAACAATTCTTAGACTTAAGTCTAAGAATAAAGAAAATTCTTTAAATTAGAATATTCAAGAATTTCTTTAATTTTGAGTCAAACTCTGCAGTAAACATCTCTATCTATAATATTTTTTATATAGAACATTTTGTAAATGAAATAAACAACAGTGGAGGCCTGTATATATTACCTGTAGGATACCTGTAGGATGATTTTGGGCTCTGTGGTAAGGACTCAAGTCCTTTTTAAACCCCTCTTCTTATCGACGCCTTATGGTACTGTATCCGTATGTGTTCTCACAACTAATAAAAATAGCCCTTATTCAGTAAAAAATAGTTCCTTAAGTATGGTAAAGAATGAATGTCCTTTTGACAAACAACAGTTGTGATCACTAAAACTTATACACTATGTCCCCATTCCAATATTCAAACACTGAACACATTTTTCTTGGTTCTAAGTCTATTCTTTATTCTTAAGTCTAAGAATCGGTTGGTGAATACGGGCCCAGGTGTAGAATTCTTGAGCTTCATGCAGAATGAGATACAGTATTCCAGTTTCTGACTTCTGTTGACACTGTGATGTTCCTGAAAATAAGGTTTCTATAAGTTATAACAATAAACCATTCAATAACATTTTAAGACAGCATAGTTATCTGTTTTAAAATAATTGTTCTTTTCAAAGAAAAGTATTTTACCAAAGGTAATCAAACTTCTAATTTGCCCAAACTTAACAAATAATATATTTTTCCATACCCCACCCACTTTTGGCATGTTTCGTTTTTACCTACTTTAAACACAATAAAATCGAAATAAAGCATAAACATGAACTACAATTAAATCAAAGATACTAAGCTTATAATAAATATAAAAAAAATCATACCATATAAGTTATATCTGCAAATTATTGGGAAATTATAATTGCATCAACACAGAACTCTATGCAGACGCACTGCAGTAGATGATCAAGTACCCCCCCCCCCCCCCGACCTCACTTAATCCCTTAAAATAATGTCGAAAAGGTCATTACGTTCAGTAACAATATCAGTTGAATTATGAATTTACAGCAAATACTTTTTCGTTACGTTTATTGACCTTTTCGACATTATTTTAAGGGAGACAACTCTAAGTGGATTTAGTGAGGTCGGGGGGGGGGGGGGTACTCGATCAGCTACTGCAGTGCGTCTGCATACAGTTCTGTGTTGATGCAATTATAATTTCTCTTTTGAATAAGTTTCAATAATCTTAACGAGTGTATTTTGTTTTAATTAATATCTTGTGAAATTTTTCTGTACTGCAGTTAATTGCATTGCATCTATCTTACACTATTATTATAATTTCGATTCAAAACGAGTATGTACGGGTAAGTGCAGAACACACAGGTGTGTATTGATTCATTGAATGGTCATAAGAATAGAATTGCGTAAGGTCTATATATAGCATTCAGCAGGAAACCTGAAGTCTTTACCCACGATGTATATTTATAACAATAGTGATCTAATTATAGTTAACTGGGATTCCCCGCAAAGCAAAAACGTAAACATTTAGCGCGATTAAATGTAATGTAAACTTATCGATTGATAACTTCGTCAAACATTTGATTATGGGAATAAGCTATCATTAATAAACAGCTTTAAATGTTCAGACATAAACATCACTCGCTTGTCAATTGAACAATTAATAAATTAAGGTTCATGTAAAGTCCCAAAATGACCCCATATAGATGAAATTTTAAAATATAAAAATGATCAGTTATACCCAAAATAAGTTAATGAAATTTACATATGGTTGCAATAATCACATTTTTATTCCATATATGTACACAATTAAAAAAAAAACACTCACAAATGGTAGTAATAATGTAATTATTATCAAAAATATTGCAAGGTATGGCAAATTCTCAATTTCATTAAAAAAACACAAATGCACCAAATAAAAACACCAACAGTATATGCAAGTTATATGTAAGGTACTCCGAGCATTGAATTGCGTCAATACAGCCCCACAAAGACACTATGCGTATTTCAAAATGAACATGTCAATGCCATGAGTCGCTATTTATAGATTTTGGAAAAATACTAACTTTCTGCGCGCATAGCATGCGATCAATAAGAGTTATGATCTTATAAAATAAAATTAATGAAAATATATCATTTTCATAATATCTCCATAACAATGACACTTACTTGAAACGCACTATTTGAAAAGAATCTTGATATAATTGACTCTCCTCCCGATTTAATTTCATCGGTCGTCCATCTTGGTCAGAAATGTGTACAGTCGGTCGGGTAGTTCCGGATCACTAACGTAAATAATGGTGTAAATATTTTTAAAATAAAGCAATTGCTTTCAAAAAACTTGGATTGTTGAGGCAAAATATTTCATCTTTCAGGCCATATTAATTTATTAATACTTATCAATACATTTCTGATGCCAATTTGAACTTATTCGCTTGCATAAAGTCGGCTAGTTCTGAATCGAGTGCGGTAATTTCGGATCACTCGGACTATTTGGAAGATGTAGGTCAGGGATCATCTCAAAAAACTTATTTTGACTGTCAACAATTATTTTGACTGTCAAAACAAATGATGCATGTATTAAATAAAACATCAGATAGGTTCGTTTGTTTCAGTTTAATAACTGTCTGACAATTTAAAAACATTATGGGGTGTATGACTGTACACAGGAGAATAACGCTGTTGGAAAGTATTTATGTTTTGATTTGAAATGGATTCCTCTGTATTATTGGTTATATAAAACAAGCACAAATACTCAATACAAGCAATTTATTGATAAACTCAAGATACCTTCTTGGGAAATAACATAATATAATAACATTTAACAACAATAGAATCACAATAATGTACAAACTGTATGAAAATATGACATATATGCTTATGACTAGAACATTTTATGTATGACTAGAAAATATGTTTATAACTAAGGTCCTAAAAAATACAGAACTTTATATAAATGTATTTATAACAAGAGATGTGTTTGTCAGGAACACAATGCCCCCTATTGCGCCGCTTTGTTTTTTGTTCATTTGGCAGGTACAGATTATCGCCCTTTAAAGCTTATTACTTCCTTGGATTAGCTTCTTTGACCTTGAACGATGACCTTGACCTTTCACCACTCAAAATGTGCAGCTCCATGAGATACACATACATGCCAAATATCAAGTTTCTGTCTTAAATATTGCAAAAGTTATCAAAAAACTTTAACTAAGGTATTGATTCGTATTTGCGAATTTGTTAAATATTGCTTATATTAAATATTTACTTTATAACATAACATGAAATTACCTCATAAACAAATAATACAAATTTTAGAACAAACGGATCGTGAGTAATTTATCAATGATCGATTTTGAAACGAAATATTTTTCGAATATACTTCCGGCAAATAATGGCTTCCTGAACAAGTAAACATGACAAGACAATAACAAAAGCACTTTTTCATCGATGACAAGGTTTTTATAGAAATGTAAGTGTTCAGTTGGTTTAATATGTGCGTGTGCCCAACATTTGTATAATTCATTTTTCCGATCCCACAAATATTATGCCTAGATCGTTAATTGAAATATTGTTATGTCGACTTCCTTGAAACCGGATGTTTTATGCCCCACATGTTTAACTGGTTACTGGAGGTTTCGGCGAAACACCGGTTCGGCGAATTGATTATAAATAGTAGGTGTTAAACCGGTCAATTACTATTGTAGTTGATTGCTCAAATCAGCGCACGAGGAGCAATTAAACAGTATGCATGAGTATTTAATCGTGTGAATAAAACAAAGGAAAAACAGTGTGCAGTGTAATATTTTATTGAAATACCTTTTAACGATTGTTCAACATGTTCATATTCACAAATTTACTTGCAAGTGATTATACATAAAAAATAGTCATAATTACCTTATTTACTTATGCAATTCACCATGTACTAAGGCAATCAATTTGCAAATGATACAACACAGACAATTCAATATACATGAGAGCATAGCTTTTAACAATCTTCGTCGTGGATGGCATCAGTTGTTCTGATATTAGATTTTTTATATGCCCCTGGATTTGCGGGATGTGTATGTTCATTTAGACTGGCTGTTAACATGTCGCCAAACTGTTTTACACTAGCGAAGCATGCTACTTGTTTATTTCTCACACTACATGTCCAGTACGTTCTTCCACTGTGTGTCTTCCTTGCGTTGTATGTGTAGCCGTCACTGCTCACGAGTAGTCGACCATCACGCTTACTGCCACTTTCCACTACTTCGTACGTTGTTGGTACCGCATTGGGAATGATATCATCAAGGGGTCGATCGGGTAGTGATTCATCAAGCGACACATGTGGTCGCTCAATATTTCGGTTCGATATATCGAACGACCGGTCATCTATGTTATTTGACGCTTCTTCCATCCTATCCTCTTCTGGTTCTACTACGTCTGGGTCACCATCAGATCGAACAGTGTTTGGGACAGTTCCCGGATTGGAGAATTAGGTATACTTGTATCAGGGGGTATTTCGTCATACACTGTTGTTGACGACAATTGACGAACCTCACTGTCCAAATTACAATCCACACAAGACCACTCCATGGTCAGTTGTCCACTTGACATCAAGCGGTACTGCTCAGATGTAATACCGGTGTCGCATTAACGATGTTGCCACCGACCACAACCGTCACAACTTACGGCGTGCATACGCCGAGGCACATTTTTCATGCATTTTATACAAGGATATTCATTCGGTTTACGGAGGTTTCGTCACACTGCAGTTTCGTCACACTGAATTTACTGTAGAAACCGGGTAGAGGGTTCGTCACAATGGTAATATATAGGTGTAATATACAATACCGGGAAACTTTAGCACCTTTGATTGACACCTTTCTTCTGTTATCAATCAACATGTTGTTTTTTTTCTTTTGTGTTAAATTCGATAAATAAAGTATTTAGTTAGTATGCACATGCAATTAAATGACATAATACAATGTTGATTATGATTCACAAAAACCATTTATTCAAATACAAAACAATATTACACAATACATTAACATAAAAATCTCCTCAATAAACGGTATAATAATATACTTACCTTTACACAACACATACATTTATTTGCAAACAATATTACACACACAAAAATGTGCATATAAAACATTAAGATACAATCAAATACAAATCTACTCAATAAACGGTATAATAATATACTTACCTTTGGCTTTACACAACACACATTTATTTGCAAGCAATATATCACCAAAAATAAATATTTGCATATAAACATAAAGATACAATCAAATACAAATCTACTCAATAAACGGTATAATAATATGCATACCTTTACGCAACACATGCATTTATTTCCAAACATCCATGATTGGATTTTGTGGTTGCAATGAAACAACTCCCCTATTATATACTCTTGTTTAACAGACGTTATTTACTCTGTATGTATAAATACACACAGTTTGTATAATCCACGCTGCAAATTTAAGCCAACTTCTTTAATTGCCAATTAAAGGCGTGTGTCGCTAATTGATTGTTTGCAATGCACTAATTAATATGTTTGCACTATCAAGTAATCAATAATTGAAAAATCTTATAATCGTAGATTGGTAGTCGATAGGGTGTGGACGTGTTTTCATGTGCTCCACAAATATGTGTTTTATTCATATATTACGCGCGCAGAAAAAGTTGATATTATGATAGAAAAAAAGATAATATGCAAAGTGTAATGCAAGTGTTACATTTTTCGCATAAAATCAACAGTAAAGACAAAAAAGTTACTTTTTAAAGCATATTTATTAAAATCATAGGACATTAATTATTGCCTGTTACATGTTAATATATTTCTATTTAACTATAAAATAACACTGACAACATCATATTCAATTGCAATATCATTTTAATCTATACAATATATCAGTGTGACGAAACCTCCACTGCCCTCCTTCATAATATCAGTGTGACGAAACTGCATTGTGACGAAACCTCCATCACCCATTCATTCGCCATGATAGCTAGAACAAACATAAGTGACCATGTCGACCATTTATAGAAGTCAGCATAATATGACATTCATCACTAGATACCAAACTGTGAGCTGTTTTCAGGTGATGAAATTTGACAGCCTCACTTGAGCCAAGCGTTCTTTATAATAAGTGTGAAACAATATCGCTAATTAAAATATACAATTTGGATGTGATAGCAATGCCGTACATCGATCTATTCACACCTATTAAGTAGTTATGTAAAGGCGTGATCAACTATAAATCATTTCGCCGAACCGGTTTAACACCTACTATTTATAATCAATTCGCCGAACTGGTGTTTCGCCGAAACCTCCATAATTCTGTTTAACTAACGTGTATGGAGTTCGAGTACTCCTATTAATATGAGGTCGATTTACATTTAAGCGGGGTAGCTTACGTCTAATTATTTGGACTAGGAGTTCGAGATGTGACATAAACATGTTGTAATTTGTTTTAAGGTAGCCAATTAGTCGTCTTTCCGAGTCCTATATATTTCAAATGAACAATCAAAGTGTTTTCCCTTTTGGTAATATAGTTTATTTTTTGTAATTGTGTCATTTTGTGACTATAATGAGTACTGTATTGCGAGTAGATAAGTAATTTTGAAAATGAAGGTTCACTGGTAAGTCCACCATACTTAAAGTAGTTCCCAATTATTGTGTTCACTTTTGACATTTTTTTTTTTTTTTTCTTTTCCTTATTTTAGGATTGTTGGTGTGTGTTGTGTGGACTTTTCATTTGTAGTACCTAACATTAAGTGTATACAATATTTTGACCAAAGGAATTTGTTCAATTTAACTCCGTTTGTTATTTTGATAATTTCATGCATGCGCTGTATATTTCTTCAAAAGCAACATTTTGCATCATATTTTTTTTATTAGCATTTTCTTATATGTTCTACAAGTGTTAACGAGGCTATTGACTTATAAATTGAATTTATTGCCATAATATTTATTGAAGTATTTCTATGTGAAGAATACGCCTTTTTACACTTTACATGAACCTTAATCGATCGAGTGCTTAAAAAAACCGAACGAACAAACGAATACATCAATACATCAGTCAGTTAACATTTTGAATGGTAATTTATATTAAATATATGTGTGTTAAATTAAAATACTGACCATTCAGCTGAAAAATACTTGCTCACCAGTATACCTAATTGGCTTTCCAACGGTTCATTTGTAAATAAAATTGCATGTATGCCAATTATGTTTTGAATATGTTTTGAAATACATGTTTCGTTTAAAGTTCATGCATTCAGTTCCAAATAAGAGCTTCTGTGATTATCCAATACCCAGTTGCAACTCTGAAGGCCGCATGTAGATAATATCTAGGCCGAGTTCGAAAGTGGGTGACGCATTCAAAAATGAGGTCAATTGGTAAAATCTGAGGAAAAGCCTACTTCTTGAACCATTCCAGAGGCCATATTTATCACTCAGTGTTGATAAATCTTGGTCTACATTTGCATCTAGAAAAAATACTAGGCTGAATCTGATTCTGGCAAAGGTGCATTTAAAAACTAGGCCACCACGTCCAATACTAGAAAATTGTTGTTACCACTCTAGAGGCAGTTAGTTGTAAGTTTTTTTCATCGCGTTCATACACAAAGTCTTCCGGAAAATAAATATCCGCAACATTTTTTTGCTTTAGTTCATCCTTTAGATCATTGTGTACTTTACTTGTTATCAAATAGCAACACAAAATCTGTCTTATAGATTAACAAGTCTCAACCAGCACGGTGTGCTGAGCATCTCAAATGCAGGAGTCATATATTATGTGACATCAACAATTCAAATCTCGACGACATAAACAGATTGTCATTAATACAGGATTGAGTGGAGATGGGTCCATAATTATACAGTCAGTCAGTGTAGCTTCATGAATAGATAAACTTTATGCGTATGAAACAATAACATAAATACACTGTATGTTAGACCAGTTTGATCTGAACCCGGCTTATGAGTTTTGTAAATTAAATTATTTTATTGTAGATGGCGAATGAATACCACTGAAAGGGTCATTACTCGGAGTCAATGTTGCAAAGAGGAATCTGACATTCACAGTAATTAACATCGTGTTTATGCTTTCCCATCAACGAAATCACCACTGAGCAGTGGATGTTATTTGAGCAGGATGGCCTGCAACACCAACATTTTCACAGAAAAAGAGACCAATAACTGGATCAAGGCTTCTATAGCACTGAATGTGACGAGGGAAGGACTAGCTAACTTTCTGAACACACAATTACAGAATGTACACGCAGTTGTTGGTAGAAGTTGTGGACTCTGTCCGATTGAAAAACTCATACCTTGTCCCACCAACCCATATTGTAAAAAGATCAAACGAAATAATTGTGCTTTTCACAAATCACAGAAACCACAGCCATGCCCAACATGTGACAATGTAAAACAGAATATCATATTACTGCACAGATACGGTAGACCTTCCTTGAAGAACACTCGTGCGGAAAAGTGGGCACTAGACTATTGGGAAATAGGAAAATGCTACCTCCCTCCAGACGGATATAGCAGCGTTTCCTCAGTCTTGGAATCAGATTTCAATGGTGTGATAAGCATCATGTTGAATTGCCTTCATTTCCAGACATGTCTCTCCTCATCATTTCTTTCACCTCCACCACCTGATAATCAATGTCAACTAGAAAAGGTAATATATTGTAAAAGCATGATTAAAATGCTAACACGGTTGTGTGTAAATTTATCAACTAAAATTCAAAAGTCATCTACAAAATCTGAAGCATAGTTCGTGTTATTTAATTGCATTTAATAAGTTTGTAACACTGCATAAACGAGTATATTGCCATCATATGCAAAATTAGATAACCTTACCACTTGTTCAGTTACAATGATGTTTTCTCATAGGTCCGTCAAATCGGTCGAGAGGTTCGTCATACAGCCAACTGCCAGGTTACAGATGCTGACCTGCAGGACTATTTCCTGACACTGTCCACGCTTCTGGCTGACCCAATCTGCTTACAACATGATCCCTCAGCAATGATAGCATGCACGAAACTAAGAGATGTAAGTCTAATGGACCCCCGTTTATATATTTTCATATTCAAAACAGTTTGTTATATCTTTTACAAATAAAAGTTAAGTGCACATAATTTTACAATATTAACAATTAACACAGAAAATACTAATGCGTTATAGATGTTTAATGAAATACGTTATTTACCCACCAAACGGAGGCATTAGAAACTGCACTGGTCTGTTTGTACAAAAGAACGTACAATTTAAGGCCGCCCCGTAGCTCTTCCTCTTTAGCTGATGATTTCACTTTAATATTTATAACTGAAAGACCTTAATGTTGAGATGATCTTAAAAGACTACATGTATGTTTGACTAAATATCAGCCTATTGTATACCATATAGTATATTATCACATGCTATACCCTGTTTCCCATGTAATACAACCATTACATATTTTTTTATATTGCACATGTGTAATACAACATTTTTAAGCGTTTCCATTGGTCTAGTTTTCGTTTATTGACCAATCGCATTTTGTTATTTTGCTTAAATGACGTTGCAAAGTCAAATGACGTTACGAAATGTAAACAACATTATGTTTGCGTAAATATTTATTTAATTTGCTCATTTAAAAGCATGTGATAAAAAGATCTGACACTCGTTGTGATATCAACTTGTCCAAAGGCTCGCTTACTAACACAATTCCTGAACTCGTTTAATAAAATATGGTATGATATGACAACTCGTGCCAGATCCTATATTTATTAAAAAAAGTTTATACTCTAGCTCTTTTTCTCAAGGCAGATTTCGCGAAAACATTTGCTGCAAAAATACCCGAATGTATCAGAAATCTATATGGACTGATTGTAGCTGCAACACATTTTGTGATTAGGTGTTCATTGATAAATGTGTCGACGCAAAGTGCAAGATGCACACAAGCAAAATGTTCACAAACAATTTGCCAAAACCACAAACTGTTATCATGTAAAATTACTATAGAGGCAACATATGGACTTCGATCATTATTCAAATGTTTTTTACATTGATGTTCATGTAAAATCGTATTATTGATACATATGTATATATTCAAACTTATATTTTTGACGTGGATTCTAATGTAACAAAATGCAAACATTGATATGAATGATAGCTGAAAAAAACGCAAACCGTATGAGGTATTATATATTTCATGTTTTGCTTTTTAAACGAGTGTACAATATAAGAGAATTATCAATCTTTATCATTTCATTTTAGCTAGAGTCGGATCATAAGTTCACTTTAACAATAGGTTAATTACATATGTGAGTGTAACACTGTACATGTTAACCAAAATATATCTTATAAGACAACATTAAACATTAAATAAAATTTAAGCCCTAAATGTAACTAATTTATAATTTATAATGTGTTTATTTCAGTTTAAGATCGCATTTTCTTTCATTTTTAGTCGTTTTAGAGAGAGATTTTTACCCGTGAATCCACAACACGTGAAATATATAATTAAGACAACTAATGAAATGATTACATGATCTCGCAATAAACAATTAAACATGAAGCAGTATTTTGTACACTATAGTTGGGCATATTGAATATATTTTTTGCAAAGGAAAAACACAACAACATTTTGGTATGCTTGCAGTTGCAGAATGATAGTATATCACTCGACACATTGGGTGATCTGTTGAAAGAGGCATATCAAACGCTTAACGATGCGAAAGAGGCGGGCCAACGTTATTCTGAAATGGCAGAAAGATCCTTGTCAAAAGGTCTAAAACGCTTGGAAAACGCGATTCAGGTTGGGCAACAACGCCTTGAAAGCAAGACGAACATTGGAGAGCAACGCATGATAATGAAGACACACACTGTAGAAGAAGGGATTCAAATTGCATATGAACGCTTTGAAAGCATGATACAGCTTAAAGAACAACGCCTTGAACACGAGAAAAAGGTTGTAAAACAACGCATTGAAAGTAAGATACACGAAGTGGAACAATGCATTGAAAGCGATATGCATGATGGGATGCAACGCATTGAAAGAAAGATACGCAATGCGGAACAAAGCATTGAAAGCAATAAGCATGATGCGATACAACGCATTGAAAACAAGAATCAGCTTGTAGAACAAACCATTGTGCAGAATGTCATTGGAGAGCGCATGAAACATGAAGCGAACGAAACTTCAAAAGCAGGCTACGAGCGAGTCGTATCAGGTTCGTAAATAGATTTTGTTTGCTAGAATGCTTGTCTCAATATAAGAAATACCCTATATGTATGTTTATAATATAAACTAACCATATTTATTCTCAAATTTGGACAAATAATTTACAGTGTATGTATACAAAGGCATGTCTTGTTACATAATTAAGCTTACATGACTTGTTTCAGCTACACATTTCACATCGTTATGTTCTGCTTAAGGTATTTTGTTTGTAAAAATTCAATATGTATGCAACTACTGATGGTATTCCTTTGGGACTTTACATATGCCCTTTGTGAGGTAATCTAAAAAGGGTCATTACTCCGTTTTGCAATAAAGCTGAATTGTCACTTTTTCTTAAAACCAAATTAGTACTGATAAACTGTTTTTGGCAAAAACTTTATATCGCTGTATGTAGGTGTACCAATTACAAAAATACTTTATGGCAGCTTACATCCTAGTTAATTGTTTTTGTTAAAGATCAAGGACTTTAAGATGTAAGTTCAATCTCACAACATGTGCAATCTATTATAAATACGTCAGCAGAATAATATCTGAGCCCGTTTTATAGGAATCTCTTGATGTCCGACAATTATAACCTTGAATATTTTATTGAAAGGTGCAAGCTGTACTTTTAACTCTCCCGTGGTTGAAATACAATGGTTGAGGCATGTAACAACTCATAATCTCTGCAAATAATGCATGTATTTAATTAAGACTAAGCACTTTGCTCTGTGTTGTAGCTTTTATTCACAAACTTCGCACTTGTATTAGTAGTAATTATGTTATGTCCCTGTCAATTAAGCAGAATCATTCCCCATTTCTTATTAATACTTTAGGTAAACTTTTGCATGCACGAATTATGTTAGGCTAAGGTTTAAGTTCAACTAGTTGATATCAGCGTACCTTCTTCGATTTTCAAAAGACTTGTCATAAATTCCAAAGCGTGTACCAGTGACTAGAAATTTAGCAGAGTTATGCCGCGTCTTATACTACGGAGTTCAGAGTGATGTTCATATGTTAAGAACATATTGATGAAACTTACATCGGTTGCCCCTTGGAACTTAATATACTTTTTTCCAATTATTACTAACTACAGGGTTTGGAATCCACATTTTAGGAATTTTATCATCGCCTATAAATCTGACCTTGTTTTTAACAATTATACCGTTTGTTTGGTATGTAAGAATGTGCAAGTAATATTTACGTGCAACACACATATAAACAGTTACAATTACTCAATGGCAACTATATTCTAGGTTATTATGCCCCCCTTCGAAGAAGAGGGGGTATATTGCTTTGCTCATGTCGGTCGGTAGGTCGGTCCGTCCACCAGGTGGTTGTCAGACGATAACTCAAGAACGCTTGGGCCTAGGATCATGAAACTTCATAGGTACATTGATCATGACTAGCAGATGACCCCTATAGATTTTGAGGTCAAAGGTCAAGGTCACGGTGACCCAAAATAGTAAAATGGTTTCTGGATGATAACTCAAGAACGCATACGCCTAGGATCATGAAACTTCATGGGTAGATTGATCATGACTCGCAGATGACCCCTAATGATTTTCAGGTCACTAGGTCAAAGGTCAAGGTCACGGTGACCCGAAATAGTAAAATGGTTTCCGGATGATAACTCAAGAACGCATATGCCTAGGATCATGAAACTTCATGGGTAGATTGATCATGACTCGCAGATGATCCCTATTGATTTTGAGGTCACTAGGTCAAAGGTCAAGGTCACGGTGACCCGAAATAGTAAAATGATTTTCGGATGATAATTCAAGAACGCATATGCCTATGATCATGAAACTTTATAGATAGATTGATCATGACTCGCAGATGACCCCAATTGATTTTCAGGTCACTAGGTCAAAGGGCAAGGTCACGGTGACCCGAAATAGTAAAATGATTTTCGGATGATAACTCAAGAACGCATATGCCTAGGATCATGAAACTTCATAGGTAGATTGATCATGACTCGCAGATGACCCCTATTGATTTTGAGGTCACAAGGTCAAAGGTCAAGGTCACAGTGACCGGAAATAGTAAAATGATTTTCGGATGATAACTCAAGAACGCTTTTGCCTAGGATCATGACACTTCATAGGTACATTGATCGTGACTTGCAGATGACCCCTATTGATTTTCAGGTCACTAGGTCAAAGGTCAAGGTCTCAGTGACAAAAGTCGTATTCACACAATGGCTGCCAGTACAACGGACAGCCCATATGGGGGGGGCATGCATGGTTTACAAACAGCCCTTGTTGAAATTGAAATAACTGAGCTGACAATGTCAAAGCTGATCTTGTTCTTCATTTATATAATTACACTTATATTCTTATTGTTAATATCTACAATAAAATCCCAACCTTTCTTGTTTTATTTAGTTCATGTGAGCTTATAAACAGCAATTTAAACTAATATTTAATTTTGAAATGGTCATAACGCAGGTAATAGAGACCGAGCCACGCACTAGCTTGTTTAGCTTTAATGTGTATTTTCAATTAATGCAATTAATCAATGAAATATTTTTATGAACGAACTATCTATATTTAAGGTACATGTGAACTTACCCTCTTTTTACGATGCTGCTTCAGCATTGTCTAAGTTATGATACCATGAACAAATTCTTCACAATGGCGACCCATGTAAAAGACCGAGCCAGTCCGATTGAGATAACTCGGTTTTTCTAATTGACATACCTCGCTGATTTTAATTTATAACATTCTCTGACTGCAGAGTTGTCGTTCATGCCTCAACATACAACAATGGCTGCGCCCATGAGAAAATATTGCACTTGTGTCAAAATTTTCTTACAGCATAAATCGGCTTGTTTGGCTATTTAGAAACTGTCATTTAGGATATATGAGTTATTTATTCACTAAATCTCCGCTAATGACAACAATGGATGGAATTCGAAGGATATATTCGATGTGAATGAAGGACTTTCTGGATCTTGACACGGCAAAACTAGCATACTGGTATCAATTTAAGTCACATTTGCTTTATATATTCTATTTGAGCATTTTGCGACTTATTGATTGACTATGATACCCGATATCAACATATCATATGTGATTTGCAGATCACCAAACTGTCCTGAAATTCAACATTGATTACAAACTCTTTACTTACTGGTTTGTATTCTTTCTTCTTTCTATTTTAGTACTTGATTATCATTTTCAAGTTAAATGAACTGTGCCACAGCAAAAGAGACATTAAAGGATGTCCAGTCATTACACCCCCAGACATTACACCCCCAGACATTACACCCCCAGACATTACACCCCTAGTCATTACACCCTTTAAGCCTGGACATTACACCTCTCAAGGTGTAGTCATTACACCCCCAAATATATTAACACAATTGACTAGATTACTAAGCCTATAATGGGGCATACTTCAATTGATTAATAATGTTCCTGCTTTAAATATATTATATATCATATCATATATGATTTTTTTGTGCCGGGTTCCTATGCTTAAGTCAATATTAATTTGTGTTTCAGTGATGATGCATATGAGTTGAATAGAGTAATTACCATAAAAAATCAATTTTGAACTTAAAAAGTAATTATTATGAACCTACATTTAAATAAATATATTATGCCCCATCAGGTTTGTCTGTATGTCTATCTTAGGTACATGTATCTAGTCACTTCAGCATCTAGTTACTTGGCACCGTAAAAAGTGCCACTTCGGCACTCGGGTTTGATCAGTTCGGCATTAACAGTTAGTCACTTTGGCACTGGTATATTATACCATTTTTAATTTATGTTCAATCAGTTTGCAAAGTATATACACAAATCGTGTTGCCAATTAAAGTAGGTGTGATGTATTTTTCCTTGGTTGGCCAGATCAAAGTTTAATAGCAATTAATAAAAAGGCCAGTTACTTGATAAATAAAAGAGTTTGGTATAATTAGATATTAGCACTTCGATAAATTGCTTGTTGTTTGTGTATATACTAGATTTTGTTTGTGATGGAATTTTTAGCTCGACTATTATATATGAAATATATATAGTGGAGCTATCCTACTCACCCCGGCGTCGGCGTCTCCGTTCCGTTCCGTAAGCGTGCAAATGTTAAAGTTTTCGTACTACCCCAATTATTTTCATTGTCCCTTGACATATTGCTTTCATATTTTGCATACTTGTAAACCAACATGACTCCAACCTATAAACAAGAGCAGACAACTCTATCAAGCATTTTGTCATAATTATGGCCCCTTTTCCACTTATAATATGCAGCAAATGTTAAAGTTTTCGTACTAGCCCATTTATTTTCATTGTCCCTTGACATATTGCTTTCATATTTTGCATACTTGTTTACCAACATCACCCCAACCAAAAAAGAAGAGCAGACAACTCTATCAAGCACTTTGTCATAATTGTTGCCCCTTTTATACTTAGAATATGCATATTATTGATAAATCTATGTTAAAGTTTGCGTAATACCCAAAATATTTTCTATATCCTTTTACATATTGCTTTTATATGTTGCATACTTGTTTACCAACATGACCCCAACCTATAAACAAGAGCAGACCACTAGTAGCTGTATCAAGCATTTTGTCATAATTATGGCCCCTTTTACACTTAGATAATGATTACCGGAATAAACCCCCTTCGGAAGAAACCCCCTTCCCTAAAAACGGCATAGCGGAAGAAACCCCCTTTCACATTTTGCATACGCGGAAGAAACCACCTCGCTAGTTTTGCATAGGCGGAACAAACCCCCTTCAAGTTTTCAGACAGGCGGAATAAACCCCCTTCGTGTTTTCAGAGAGGCGGAATAAACCCCCTTCCTAAGTGTTAAGTCTTTCCCGCAGAGGTAGTAAAATCCTGACTCGAACAATTCCCCAATATATCCGTTTCAACGCCACTCTTTTACTGCATGCTTGCTACTTTTCAAGTTTATATTTTCATTTCCCGATAATCCCGTTTATAACATTTTTAAAGCACTTTCTTTAACACAAACCTTGCTATTTTTTCTCTTGTATCAAATAAATTTCGGCATAAGTGACTATTTATAGACTTGATGAAATATTCCCTCCGAACATGCATCAATCCCCTGACTAGTTGTGTGCTTGTTACAACGCTCAATACACCCACGCTTTCTATGCTGCATAAATTTTGTGCCATTTTTATTGAGAAAAAGAGTCAACACAAAAAAGAATTTACACTGCAAAAATATTTCAACGTTGCGGTAACATTTACATTCGGAAGTGTGTTTTGTATTAAAAACGCGTTAACACCAACTTACAGGAGTGTGTTTCGGATTTACAGTAAAGAAATGTACCGGCCGTTTGTTCACAAGTTGTTAATGAAGTTGTTAATGATACACACTAAATATTCAATCTGTGAAACTCAAACATCGTTATCATGATAATTAAATGAAGGTGCGAAAATCTGATTAAAGGAGTGTACCGGCCGTTTGTTCACAAGCTCTGAAGAATTAATCAAGATGGTAATAAAACGAATAATGTATGAATGGGCCGGGGAAAGAATTATTATTGAAGGATAAAATAGACAAAAATAGAATGAAATATATTAACATTTATGTACAAAGATCAAGCAAGCATATACTAGAAAACATCAAACAAATTGTTGTTGCAAAAAAGGACACGCATTTAATGATGAAACATGCATATATTTACATTTATTTACAAAGATCTCAAACAAGCATATTTTAAAAAGCAATAAACAATTTGTTGTTGAAAAAAGACACGCATTTATTAACGATAAACAGGCATATATTAACATTTATTTACAAAGATCAAATCATTCCCTAAAATCACACAATTATAGCCAAATGCTAATGTAATTAAACAAAACTGTACATAACTTCACACCAGCCGCAAAGGCGCCGATCATGACACAACTTCTAATCATTATCTACAATAGCCGGTACATTAAAGGACCTTTTATATAATTAAATGCAGGTGCGAATATCTATTTCCAAACTGTTATGTGCTGAGTAAAGAGGTGTACCGGCCGTATGTTCACAATTTGTTAATGATGAGATGCTCATGTGAATTTGTCTTGCACTCGTTTCAGTGAGATTATACCATATTATATGCGTTAACTTGTACTAGATTGATAAAAATAACAAAAACACAAAATTAGCGCCCAGAGCCGATAGTGACGAAGATATTTCGTACATATTTTCCTTCAATAACCGAAGCATTCGTCTTAAAAAAAAATTTGAATCATGCAATCATGCTTCCCGGGAACTTTCTGAAAATGAAAGTGAATTTCTGTAAACAATTACCGTGCCTTAGAATGTAACTAAATCGTCTGGAAGGGGGTTTGTTCCGCTATGGAAGGGGGTTTCTTCCGCCTATGCAAAACTAGCCAGGGGGTTTCTTCCGCCTATACAAAACTAGCGAGGGGGTTTCTTCCACGTATGCAAACTATGAAAGGGGGTTTCTTCCGCCCTGCCGTTTTTAGCGAAGGGGGTTTCTTCCGGAGGGGGTTTCTTCCGTACACCTTAGATAATTGAAAATTTTGCTTAAATTGCCATAACTTCTTTATTTATGATCACATTTTATTATTACTTTGACAAATCAACACTTACCTGAATACCACAATGGATTCCACCCAAACATAACCCCTCGCCCCTACCCAGAATCCCTCCCCCCCCCCAACCTCCCCCCCATTTTTTTTTAAACATCATCTTATAAATTACCACACCCCACATTATACCCCCCCCCCAAAAAAAATATTTGTTTATTCCTTTTTTTATTTTTGAAAGATGGCCTAATAAATTATTGAATATGAACAATTTCCCCATGATGGCTTACGTTATACTGTCAAGCACTCGAATAGTCGAGCGCGTTGTCCTCTGACAGCTCTTGTTTTAATTAGCGTACTATTTATTAATGTACTTTTGTTTGCGTTTATTTTTTTGTTACCGTAGGTTTCTACGTATAGCGCGCTCCCGTGTATATTGCGCAGGCTGTTTTTTAAATTCAAAATTAGAGAAAAAAATATTTAAAGACATTAAAACCACCAAAACGGACCGAAAATGGCTGCCATTTTACTATTGCACAATCCAATAATCCGGGGCATTGGAAAGCTTAATTAAGCATTCAAAATAGGAAGCGTCATTATGATTAAGAGCATGGGTTGCATAGCACTATACTTTTCTGACAATTTTGTAATTTTCTAGCAAAAGATTAACAGTCCACGTGCATTTCGTGAAAAACGTGAGAAAATAAGAATTAGTGTACATCGTGTGATTTTTCCTCTGGGAAAGCATGGGCATTACCGGTAAATTTGAATGTCGCATGGGAGACAGGGATACAGTTGTTGAGGTACACCATGCACTGTTAAACGTTTAATATTTATACACACAAAATGCAATTGCATATCTTCACGTTCTCAAGTGTCAATTAGTGTCTCAAATGTCAATTAGTGTCTTAACAAGTCGTGGCACATATTACTCAATAACATCTGCCAATTAGGAAGTGCAAAATGACCCCCTTTCACTCCTACCGTTACCCACAAAAAAGACCTTGTTCGCACCTACCCTTGCCTGCTCTCCGGAATGTCGACAACAATCCCCATCGAATTCATCAATAAAGAAGTGTAAAAACACAAACAAAGAAATGTCTGCAAGTTTATTCAAACAAATTTATTTTTGACCCAAACTTCTTCTACCGCGTTCATATCTACCAGTAGCGACTTCTTGTTGTTTCGACAATTGCCCCTCAGTCTGTACGAGTATCGGGTGGTAGTTTTCTGGATAAAAACATGGCGGCCATTTTGATAATTTACGGCCACAACATATTTTTTACCAATTTAGCAGCCAGGATAGCGTTGTATCAATGTATAGCGCACCAGCTTTTTAATTTGAATTTTGGAGGTAAAACACTGCGCGCTATACGTGGAAACCTACGGTTTTCCATAAAATTGTTTTACAATAGCTTTTTCGTTCTAACTTATTTTTGACTAGATGTGATATTATATACGAATATGTGAACTGTTTGTGGGTATGTTATCTATTGGAAGATGTGATCACCCCTTACTAATCTAATCAATATCTTTGGGGTGTAATGACTACACCTTGAGAGGTGTAATGTCCAGGATTAGAGGGTGTAATGACTAGGGGTGTAACGTGACGGGGTGTAATGACTGGATAGGCATTAAAGTGATTGAGGCCAATTTGGATCCAGATCAGCCTGCAGTCGCTTGAAAGTTGTTTGCTTAAAAGCGGTTTTCTGACAATAATAAATCGAGGGGTTAGAGCCAGACCGTAATAAGTCCATTTTCAAAACGCAAAAGAAGGTTTGACAAACTACAACTTTTATTTGAATATGAATATTAGCATAATATTATGTTACAATATTAGGTAAAAGTATTGTTATGGCCTTATAAACATATCTTAGAATTGCATACAATATTTAATGCTTTTGTATTCAAAATAGTACTTACTTCATTATGGCATAAAGGTAAAACATATATATTTTCTGTGTGCCGCTGTGTTAAGTGCACTTGGTGCTACTTAGCATAAGAATAGTACCGTGCTTTTCCTATGCCATACAGGTTTAAGTGCCCTTAAGGCAAAACAGCCCTGTGCTATGCATCTACATTGAGAGACTGAACGAAACATGTGCACTTAGCACAAGTTCATATTAATATTCATAATACGAGATATTAGTATACAGAAGTACATCATTATTTCCTTTTGCATTCTAGATTTTAACAGTACATACACATGTAACAATACATATATTTCAATCAGTATGGACTTGTTTGATTCCAACATTCACAATGGAAGAAAGTCAAGATTCAGATTTTCTATTCCACATTTGAATCTTCACTTTCTGGTTCTGGAAGACTGTCCCTAGCTGTCTTATCAGATGGAATATCCTTGAAATACTGGTCATGTTCTGAAGGAATTATTAATTAGAGCAAAGTGATAGCAGGTATTTTTTCTTTGCTACTGTAACTGGAAGTTTGGCATCTTACAAGGGTTTTAAGTCACATTTTATAGAAGATCCTTTCCTTGAGGATTTAAGTTGCACACACTGAAAACTGGTGTCATCAAAACTGCTCGTAAAAAAGACACGCCCCGGATAACTTTTTTGCAGTTTTATCCATGTTATTTTTGGCCATAAAACGTTTTGTCCACTTACATTTACAACGTTTAACTGTAGTACATATTTGGCTACATGCTTGATATCTAAAAAGTCATAGTATTTCATCGGCACTGCAACATACGGATTTCTTTTTCGTGCAACCTTCTCAATTGTTTCTCACTGGCTTGGTACATATACCTATGTAAGTTTCTTTGCTCGTGCTATCTAAGCATGTACACTATCACAACTCCATCTGGGTATGTCCACTTTCTTAATACTTTTGTTCAATATTGTCTCTATGTTTTTACATTTCTCTTAAGCATGCATCAATGCAACAATTACAACCTTATTTCGATTTTGACCACAACAACAGTCAGAATAAAAACAGACATTTTCTACTGTGATAGGAAGAGATTTCATGTAAGTCAAAAGACAAGTTCCCTTTTCACAAGAGCCCCGTTTTCTTTCAGTTTCATTCCACAAAAACCATGTTGAACTTGCGTTTTGTAAATAATAAAAGGAAAGATTGTAACAATTGAGCTTTCTTTTATAATAAACTTTACTCACAAGAGAACATGGAATCGGTAAAACAGCCTCTAGATCAAATGTTGCAACATGGTATGACTTGTCTTGTTTTGGACGAGACTTATCCAACTTCTATTCATCTCTAGCTCTGTTTTTTCTTTTGATATGGTATTCAAAAGCAATTTTCAAATCGGTGGTTAGCTCGCCTGCTATCTCCTTATTTCTATACACAGCGCACGTCTGAAACTGGTCCTTTTTGGTTATATGGAATGAATAGTTAAACTCCTCACAGAAAATTGTACGATACATTGAACTTGATATGTATTGCCTGCCCGTTTCTTTACAGTTTTCTTTGTATAATTAATACAATTTACTAATATTTAAATCAGATCGTAGAAAACGCCTTTAAGTGTCTTGGCGTGTGTAATGTGCTTCTACAGTAGGAAATGATTCTATATGATTACGAACATCTTCTATGATTGCATCTGGGGTTTTGTTATGGGGAGTGTGCTTTCCACGCCTGTCAAAGGAAGCAAATTTTCCTGAAGATAGTGATTTCAGTGCTGTATCTATCATTCTGCCACCAATAGCTAATGTCTTCTGGAAGAAAGCTTTGCACACACATTTCGTATCTAAGTGATACACTCTGGAAATAACTCTGCGCTTTGATGAGTGTGTCCTTACACGACGCGGCACATCCCCCGTTAATGGTAATCGTAAAATATTGAAAACAATCACTGAATTATGTGAATATGAATGAGGTTGGATTAACATATATCCCGATCAGACTATAATATTTAATACATTAATTGTATACCCATTGTCTGGTATCAAAAAATAGTAACATAGGTTTTAACTCAAATTCCTCATGCATAATACTAGAATGGTTACTTTGTTTAAAATAATTATAATGTGTGTATTATAAACTGGTAGGAGGGAAAATTTTGTTTTCCATTTCATGTGCGTGAATTACATTTTGAACTTGAGTAAAATACCTCCTTGTTATTCCATTCGACCCTAACATATTGACAGATTGTATTCATAAATGTAGCATTATTTGTGTTAAATTATATTTGTATGTTTCTTATTGGGTTTTGTGGTCATGTCCTTCATTAAAATATTAAAAAAACCTATGTGGTAACAGTGATACATGCGTAGTAAAGTATAACACCCTGATGTGCGTGATGCTATTCAAGACTTAAGGTAGACTTAACTATTACTCTAAGAGAGATTGGCAGGATGTCATATGCTGAGAAACATGCTGATAATCATTCATTGCTTAAACAAGTGATCTACATTAATTGATGCAGGGCGTTACAAAAAAAAAGATTATAATCATAGATAATGTTCTAAGTTCATGAGGTCCTTCCGGAACAGTGCCTGCATTATGTGGAGACCCATAGTGTGTCCCACCACTCCTACCTATTTTAATTACTAGACTCATGAAAGTTGAAACGAATTTTAAATAAAAGCTTCAGTTTCCACTACATATGTAATTAGGTTTTACTGAAAGTTATTCAATTTTGGTGTGGTCTTATGCTGTGGGGGGGGGGGGGGAACCGGATTGCCCAGAGGAAACCCACCTGTCCATTATAGTGACTACCTACCAAACTCACGTGCCCTGGGCATGGGGTTTGAACCCCGTTTGCAGAAGTGAGAAGTGCATGTACCATTACCACTTCGCTAACAGTAACTGGACAGCCTTGTAGATAATGAATTAACATAAACCTATTTAAATTGAGATTTTGAAAATCAGGTCAATGCCTTTGCTGCATAATACAACTAAATCTGGTCAACGTGTTTGCTGCATAAAACAACTAAACCAGGTAAATTCGTTCGCTGCGTAAAATAACTAAATCACTTCAATGTATTGCTGCATAAAACAACTAAATCACATGAATATGATTTCTGCATAATACAACCAAATCAGGTCAATGTTTTCACTGCATAATACAAATAAATCAGGTCAATGTTTTCACTGCATAATACAAATAAATCAGGTCAATGTTTTCACTGCATAATACAAATAAATCAGGTCAATGTTTTCACTGCATAATACAAATAAATCAGGTCAATATGCTTGCTGCATAATACAACAATCAGGCAAATGTGTTCACTGCATAATGCATCAAACAGGTCAATGTGTTCACTGCATAATACAACAAACAGGTCAATGTGTTCACTGCATAATACAACAATCAGGCCAATGTGTTCACTGCATAATGCATCAAACAGGTCAATGTGTTCACTGCATAATACAACAATCGGGTCAATGTGTTGTTTTTCATTAAACAACTAAATCACTTGAATGTGAATGCTGCATAATTAACACTCACTTCAATGTGTTTGAAGCAAAATGCAACTAAATCAGGTCAATGTATTCGCTTCATAATACTTCTAAATCAGGTCAGTGTAGTAATTGCATAACACAACTAAATCAGGTGAATGTGTTTGCTTCATAATGCAACACTCAGGTCAATGCGTTGGCTGCAAAATGCAACAAAATCAGGTCAATATGTCTGCTGCATAATACAAAAATCAGATAAATGTGTTCGCTGCGTAATGCAATCAGGTTAATGTGTTGGCTGCATAATACAAAAATCAGATCAATGTGTTATCTGTATAATGCAACACTGAGGTAAATGTGCTCCCTGCTTTATACAACAATCAGGTCAGTGTGTTCTCTGCATAATAAAACTAAATCATGGCCATTAATACCTTGACAAAGAAATTAGTTTTTACAGTGATGTATGCATTTGATTTTTCGTTCATTTGCTCTACTTATTTATACCCGAGTTTTTCAAATTGCAGCGTTTTATCTTCCTCTGATATATTGTTTAAGTGCTAGAAGGTAACAACATTGCAGGGCATAGACCTAATTTTTGTAAAATAATACATGTCATTTACCCTCAATTTATTTCATTACATTTCTATTTGATTTATTGTTTTTTAATAACAAAAAAACAACTTCTGGAGCAGTAAGGCAAAACTTCCGTGTCATACAAATATAAACAATCAATAGGAAACATCCTTAAGGGTATGGCAATTTAAAAAAAGTGCTATGTTGCTGATAATATTATAACATGTATATTGCCTTTCTAAGTTTTGCGGTCAAAATTAGCAATGTTTGTATGAATCCGGAGCGAAATATTCATAGGACAATTTGTTAGTGACTATCTGATATATCTGTTAAGTTTCAACTCTTATCGTCTTTAATTTGGTTGTTATTGTATCTATGAACTATGATGTACATACAGTACACTCCACGCATTTTCCCCAAAAAACGCGCTCCCTCCGCGGGTTTTTTCTGCTAGCGAGTGTTCACGCGGCGTTGGAAGAGCGAGGTGAACTCGATAAAACGCTCGGCGTTACGCCGCGTTCGCTAATTCCCGCGGCGTGTACTACTTTAGGCTAGTCGGTAAATGCAGACACTTTCCGTTCTTATCAGTGATCGCCGCGCAACGCCGCGTTAGCAGTGTGCTACTGGGCATGCCAAAAAATAAAAACATTGTTATAATAAATTGTTTAAATACTGTAGTACATGTATAAAAAAGATAATTGTATAGAAAATTAATACGTATAAAAATCATGTTTTTTAATTCACAGGTACGTCTACAATATGAATGAATATAATACATTTGACAAATTAATATTTAAATCATAACATATATGACACAAGAATAAATGTTCCGTAAAATTTCCAAATGAGAATAATAATTAGTAATCCGAAACACACTACGATTTTTAATTGTTAACACGACGTTTACAAATGCTTCCAATATACAGTTACACGTATATTTCCCGACAAAAGCGCGCGAAAATTATGCTGCAATGTACAAGGTCAAGGTACAATGTATACTCCTGCAAAGCGTGCGTGTATTGATTTTTTTTATACAAACTTTGTAGCGCAGAGAACATTGAATTTTGTTGATTTCGGTTAAAAGTTTCTTTGGTATCTATTAACGAAATTATATCGCGAATAAGTTGATATTTCCTCTAAAATAATTTCAAATCGAACACGCCGAATCTTTATCGTTACGGTATTTTAGTAGAGTAATTATTTTAACACTTATTGTACTGTAAACTGAATAAAGAAGACATCTGGGCGGAACTGGATTTTAAGTGTTTGACGTTATGAAAATACGCAAAGCTTGTCTACTGACCTATTGTGTAGACTGCTGTCTGCGATGTTTTGACAAAAGGGATTAACATGTGTGAATGTCACTTTGCCGATTTGGTCCATAATTACTGGTAAACATTGTTTAGAATGTCGACGCAACAAGAAGACAACTGTGAATATTAAATGCAATTATCAACTCAATAGTTACCACCTTTTAGCAATCAATGGAATAACCTACAAACAAAGAGAAAATCAATGCATTAGCGAGCAGAGAATTAACTTTGTTCCGACAATTAAAACCATTCCTTATGCATTCGTTGAACGTGTTTACTTGAGTAAGTTATGCCTTTAGACAGGAAGCGGCTTTTCTATGATTACGTCAAACTGTCAATTCACACAGATTTGCGAGATTTGTAGGGTCCTTGGTCATTTGTATACATGTTCAGTATAGAAAATCAGCTGCTAACATGAAAACTTTGGATTAAATTATCAAAATAAAAACAATGTTGCAAACTGTGTTTATATTAATTGGTAAGTATTAGTTAAAAGACGACGTTTTGTGTGTCGTAAATCAACGAGTTTTCTATACAACAACAACTACTTCTACAACCACGTCGGGATCGATCTATCTTGTTTTTTTTTTTTAATTGTAAATATTATACTACATGTACATGTATGAACTTGTAATAAATGTAATTTTATTTGAAAATCAGGAAGTCAAACAAAATTAAATTGATCGTTATCTCGTAAAACGCGGAGTTTCCCCCGCGTTGCCAACGCCGAGGGCCGCCGCGTCGGCTTATCAGTTTTGCCGATCGTTTACCGCCGCGTCCAAAATCATGCAAACGCCGCGTATAGCGGGATTTTCTTAATCTCCCTCCAGGTCGAAACCCGCGGAGTATGGAGGGAAATTGGGGAAAACGCGTGGAGTGTACTGTAATAGCAATACTTAACTATTGGTCCTTCACAGTCAACATTTAAGTATGCCCTTTTGTTTACCAGATCTGCTTGCCGCTCCTCACAAGTAGTTATTTCCGTTGATCTTGATTGTGACACCAAATTGTATGTGGTACTTACAGTAATATATTAAAAGTAGAACCAATTTGAAAATATTGTGTATGCCCCGGCATTGCCTGACTGAGAGGTATATAATGATTGACTCATCCTTCCATCTCTACATGGTTAACACAAAATGACACATTCCATAGAATATCAATTATGTTTCCTACAAAGCTTTCATACTTGCATGGATGTTGTCCTTGAGCACTGACAACACACCCACTCTAACCTTACCTCATGTTGCTGTTGACGCTGACCTACATTCGGCTCAGACTAATGCAGAGTCCAATCTCTTTCACTTCCAACACCCTACCAGCTCACATGGAAATATGTATAATAGGTGCCCAATATACATAATTATGTATCTTTATCAAGACATGGCCGTGGGGAAAGATTCGTGCTTAATATCATTCAACATGTATTTCTATGAAGTCAGTCAAGAGCCACTAATTCAGAAAACGGATGCAATTTTTATTAATTGCTATTTCCAGCCATCCACTATTTAAGTACTCACAGTCAACAGGGTGTGTGTTTTACTTGTTGTTTTGCTGTAGCTGTCTTAGAGGTTTTGACCTAGATTAATCCTTTCCATACTTGTATGAAGCGAGAAAATTGATGGCAGATATAATTGCGCACATGTTCATGTTTTTTGTATGTTCATGCTATTTGCATCTTCCTCCCATGTCAACATTAGTAGATTTCACGCAAACAATCAGCCTTCCATGTAAACTTAAGTAGATTTTACGCAAACAATTGAAGGCCACAATTTACTGAACATGAAATATTAATGCTAGACATTGTTTAATCTATAAAACACATTTTAGTTTGCAATTTTGTTATGCTCTCTTCCAAAAACACTTATAATAATTTAACATTCAGACTGGAGGAGGATGAATGGTAGATTGTTCTCAAGTGGTTCAATACAGAGTCATGAATGCATACTTTAACCACTAGTTAATAACTAGAAGTGTTCTCCTCAACAAGGAAGATTTTATTCATAATGAGAAATGTTTAATTGAAACGTAAAGGGATTTTTGAAAGACACACTCAACTTAACAATACCATAATTGTGATTATATACTTGGAAAAAGTATTTTGAGTATGTAAACCCATCAATGGTTATAGAGGTTTGTTTTTAGAACATTCAGTTCGTACACTTATTATACAATTTTAAGCAAGCTCCACAAGATACTTTGCAAATTATTTGTAATTGACTGACATGTATAGTGTAATCATATAGAATACATATATGTGCTATGTTATCTCCTAGATCATCTATGGCAGTATAGTACTCAGAGCTCCAGATAAGGGCTGTACAGCCGTAAATACGCCTTTTTCATGAAGATTTACGCATTTATTTTTTATAAACTGGACGTACAATTACAACATTAATATCCATTTTACGCATTTGCGAAAAAAATCTGGCCGTACCGATACGTCTGCGTCAACGCGGCGTGATTTGTTGGTCTCTAACCTAACTGCGCTTTTCGTTAATTTAAATTACCGAAAAGTTGTAGACTGGGTTCATATATTATTGTCTATTCTGTCGCGTGATTTCCTGTTACTTGTAAATCCGTCAAAAACGATATGTCTGCGCGCAATTGAGGCCGGCTTAACCGAAAGCGGCTCAAAACAACACTTTGTTGTCATATAATGACTACATACGGTGTCTTCTAACCATCCTGACATTAAATCTGTAAACCCAGAAAAAGACATTGTCGCCCCGATATTAAACGATTTGATTGCATCGGTGGCGTAAAACGTTAGAAAACACGTTGGGAAATGCATCTGACAGTGAAATAAGTGTTCATTTACTTAGCTTACTAGTTGGCTTGTGTTTTCTTGTCAAAGAAATGAAGAAATAGTATTAGTCATGAGATTCAATGTGTAGTTGTATAAGAATCATAATTCAGAATGGAAAACCTAATACAGTAACTGTTTAAGAAGCTACATATATTTATTATAATTGCTGCAAATGTTTCTGTAAAGTCAGTTATACACCCTTCAATATCCAAGAACACGGGTAGTACAGTACTACCTGTATTTTTGGATATGGTAGTACAGGTACTAATTGATTTTAAGCGTTACTCTTTTTCTTTCTGTCAGTGGCAGTACCGTTACTAATTTCACAAATCCTCATCTGGAGCTCTGATAGTACTTGCATATTTCTGCATATAAATTTTTTATTATTTGTTTTCAATGGTTTTAATACCTCAATATAAGCAATTATTTCCTTTTGCCTTATTAAAATGGCATGAGCAAACATTTTGGTTCAAAAGTATAAAGTGGAATTTAACAAGTTTACAATTCCACTGCAATTTACAGAATCATTTTTAACTTTGCTTTAATAAATTATCATTCTTCCACCACCCTTACCCATTTTATGTAGACCTAGTTTGAAAATAAAGGTTATTTTTGCGACAAATCATGTGGTTATACTGCAATACATTATGGAGTTATTCTGCTATCAAAACCTGTAAATGTTGTAGGGCTTTTTTCCTTCTTTGCGTGTGGCCTGCAGGGTCAGCCATCTCACAGTTTTGATGCAAGCATTTCACAAATCTAATATATCCATACTATTTTACAAAACCAGCCTTTGTTAGTTGTTTGACATTTAACAGACATTATATATTCAAAAGTACAATTCATCCGTCTGTCTGTCACAAACTTTTTAGAGCTATATCTCAGAAACTATTTAAGTTTTTTAACATGAAACTTCATAGGTGTCTATGTATATCAATGAGGAGAAGGGGGATATCAATTCAACGAATTTGCTTGTTGTTAAGGAATTACAAGTATGAAACTGGTGAAACCAGTGTTGTAACGTTAGTTCGGCTAAAAAACCACACCAGTGCATTGGACCGTCAGTAAATTGTATAGTAAAACTTGAGATCCTTTGTTTAAAAAGTCAGCATGGGGATCCAGATTTGTTTGAATGAGGAGTCACTTTAAAGATATCACAGTAAGATTTAAGCATGCACTTTTACAACGGAAATACCTTGAATCAGAAAGATCATGTGACGAAAGTGAAAACACTTGAGTAATGTAGTACTGGCAGAGAGCGAGGAAAGGGCAGCAATTTGGAGTAGATTTTCGTATTCTTATCCGTTTATATGTGTAAATATTCTTTAAAGCTTGAATAATTTCTTTTCAAATAAATTAAATTGCATTTTCATGAAATGCATTTTAATGTCAAATATTGTTAATATGTATGATTTATAGGGAATCCTATGCGCATGTGACATGGCACAATTGTTATTGACAAAGGTTTTAAACTTGGAAAAATTATATGGCTTACATTTCTCACCCGAGAACTAAAATTCAATTTATAAGTAATGTGTCTAGCCACACAACAGAAATCACATAGACAAACATTTTAATGTTTGCCAAAAGTATTGACTATGGATCATTGAAGATACAGTTAAACCTGTCAGAATTAAGTTGCTCATATGATGTATGATTTTATTTTTCGAAAGCAAAAGTGTCCAGCCAATGAAAATATTTTACTATACCTATGCATTAAAATCATCATTTTACATTTTCTACAAGTATGTGAATATTGTTGGTAAAATTTTTAGGAGTTTGTGACTAAATTTCTCACAATTTTGAAATTGTGGGATTTTATTTTTCAAATAAATTGAGCGTCTTACTTTTACTTCACAAAAAAGGAAAGAGAGCTGTCTGTTGTCATGGTAATTCAAGAAATTCCCAGATGTTCAGTACAGTAAAATGTGCCTCCTTAAATATAAGATATAGGAGACGTTTGACAAACATATCATTTCTGCATTCGGCCCAGTGAAACCACATTTAAGAAGTAAAATGTTCATACATAGGTTACCAAACCTGTTTACTTGGTATACATTTTGCATGATTAGCTTAATATTTTTATTGAATGTAATTTCCTCAAATAATCTTAATGAACCTGACAAAAGTTATTATAATTCAAGTGTGTTGTCGTCATGAAAACACATGTATGTATTTTTTTGTGGAAAAAGGGCATATTATGTATAAACAATCATGTGAGATTTAAAATTATATATAACTTACGTTGTTTGTTAAGGTAATAACCAACGGTTTGTTATTCTGATGCTTGTTATTAATTCCCATTCATCGGAACTCCAAACCGTTGGTGATTACCTCACTAAGACAATTATTAATTTGCTTCTAATTAACTCATGTCCATTTTGTCTGGGTAAAACAACAAAACATGCAAAGTTTAATACTGTAATGCCATCAAAGTCGGGACCTACAAGGATTTCATTACAGTTCATGACACCGACAGCAAAGTAGAGCAAAGTTACAGTACAGATCTAATAAAGCAAACTCCGATTTTCGGTTAAGGCCAAATAAAATATAAAAGTAAAAATGTTTATCTCGACAATATTTAAATCAAAGTAAAATTTTGGCCAATTGATATAAAAAACCTGGTCTACAGGTTAAAGGTTACGCTTAAGTTGTAACTACTGTAGAAGCTACCATTATGACTAAATGTTGATCACATTTGGTAAGAATTTGTATCATCACAACAAAGATGAAATCTAAGTAAAGTGTATTCAAAACTTAGGTTACCATGTCAAATATAAGAAAAAGCTTATGAACACTATAAATGCTTTGATTGTTTAAACTTAGTAAAATGAAATACAGACCGAATGGTTTAGGGTCGCATGGGTTATATAGATTTTATAAATATCAACATAATATTCAACATCAGCCCATTCAAAATGCAATGCCAATAGGTTTCATATTATATATATTGACTAACATCCTTGTTAACTATGATCCTGGAGTATTTACATTCCGCACTCCAGGGACAACATCCTTTTAAACACATCGATAGACCAAAAACTACTTATAACTTATTATATTCTGAACCGCCTTGTCACTTAGGTTATGTAAATTGATGCCTATGTTGTAAATGCATAGTGATTCTCTACAGCAGTTGTTTAAATGTGAATGCAGTGGTAAAAGCTGGTCACAAAAGGAGGTTCACATAATTTGTATAACAAAATTAAGAGATTTACCAAGACTTACCTAAGTTGAAGGTTGATCACAATTTTATCGACTGCATACTGTTAAATCTTCTGTGCTTTAGTATTTGCCTTGCATCTTGTATTTTGGTCCTCTACTGAGAGTTAGCTAACGTGGTTATTGGCTTCTCTTTGTGTTGTGTACAATCAGCTTCAAATCTCCACTTCAACCACTGGGAAGATTCGAACAAACCTTCACATAAATGATCAATGGGCGATCCTCTTTCAAAGTTGTTCAAAACGTTCCAGTAAGATGCATTCACTCCTTTTTGTTAATCACTCCTCTTGTTTTACATTGCAGTCCTCTTTTTTCTATCTTGTTCCAACGACATACTTACTTGAGAGAACGACCTACTAACTCGAACTCGAGGGAACAGTCAGCTAAGTCAAGTGAACGATATAAAAAAAAACAGGAGTGCACAATTAAATGAAAGAGGCGTGCAATAAAAAAAGAGCCGTGCAGTAAATATATGAGGGATGCATTAAACAAAAGAAGAGAGCATTTTAAGTATCTCAAGGGAACGACTTACTAACTGGTGGGAATGAGTAAGCTATATTGTGGGACAACTTACTTAGTTAAGGGAATGATTGAGATAGAAAAAAAAGAGTGCAAAACTAAATAAAAGAGGAGTGCAACGAAACAAAGAGCGGTGCAGTAAAGTGTTTAATGCACTTCTCCTTTATTTAATGCACTGCTCTTTTTTCATTGCACTCTTCATTTATTTAGTTTTGCACTACTCTTTTTTGTATCTCGTTCTCTCGACTTAATAAATCATTCCCACAACATAGTTAACTCGTTCCCTCTAGTTAGTATGTTGTGGGAACGAGATAGAAAAAAGAGGAGTGCAGTTTATAAAAAAAAGGAGTAAATGTCATCTCTATTCCACTGTACATCTAAATATGAATGCAAACATGTCTGTATAAATTTAGTTTATTCTCAATCATTTAATATTAACTAGTTATATTTGTTTCAAAATATATTTAAGCATATTGGTATATTTAACTTTGCTCTGAATAATTGTTCATTGTTTTTTTATTCTGCCTCTTCTAACCATGTTAAGGATGGCCCCCACCTTGCCCCTTAACTGACCGGTGGGTCATTTTTATTGTCATATGGGCTGGGATGGCCATGGAAGGAAGAAAGTGTAAGATTTTGAAGGGACTTGTTTACATATTTTGTGAGAAGGTTGACTAACATACGTCAGTAATATAACTAAAAGAAATTAATACAGCAACAAATTTAAATTAAACAAAAACAGACATATACCGGTAACTACAAATTATACAAATATATAGCAGTACATATTGTATGGTATCGTAATATGCTTTTACTGTTTTTTTAATCTGTATACTATTTTAAGTAGGCATGTTTTAATAGACATGCGTATCTTTGTTTAATATTTATTTTATGTCATTTCATAAACTGTATTATTTCCGTTTTAAACCGAGACTGTACGATTTTGTCAAATATTTATGAATTTATATAAAACGTGTAAAAACTTATTATACATATATTTCAATATAAATTAAATATTAGTTAAGAAGGACATGTGTCTAAAAATGCGAAATAAGCCATATATTTACATGTAATTCTGAAATCGACAATGTCTGTACAGTAGAATTCGCCAGCATGTATATCATGCATGTACGATGTGAATCTAAATTTTGTTTTACGGATCATTTTAATTTACTGCAACCATATCTATTCATACGACACACGAACACTAACTCCGAACCTAATAAAAAGATGAATGCTTCGGTCATTGTAGGAAAATATGTACGAAATATATTCATCACAATCGGCTCAGGGCGCTAATTTGTCTTTGCTGCATTTTATGAAATTCGTCTTCAAATATATATTTTTTCTTGCCTATTTTGTGTTATTGTAACCTATTTTAATCAATTTATTACAATTTAACACATACAAAAATCGTATAGTCTCGCTTTAATAATATTTGTTAAAATAAATTGGGAACTTTTTAACCAATTTATGTAATATTGTTCCATCTTAATTTGTAAAGAAAATTACACTAACACAGGGCATCAACAAGAACGATCAAGAACGTGTCCTTTAAATATTGCTCAATCTGTGTCAGTTTGCAACATGTATGGGGAAAAATTGTTGCCTTGTTTTACTGATAAGGGATTTGATTACAGAACATGAATATGTCTTTAAACATTTTCTATAAAATATGTGTTTGTCATTTTCAGTAAACAAATTGACTGCATAATGTTACATCAAATACTGCCAGGAGAAAAAAAGCGAGAATTTCTAGCTGCTTACCTACTCTGGAATGTATGGGTTTAATTTTAACCTACGCCTTATATATTTTAATTTGAGTAAAGATTTATGTTATTCAAATAAAAGTTGGTTTGCTATATTCTCAAATCTTTTTTCTAAAAATAAGGGATGTACAGTACACTTCACGCGTTTTCCCCCAAAAACGCGCTCTCTCCGCGTTTTTTTTTCTGCTAGCGAGTGTTCACGCGGTGTTGAGAGAGCGAGGTGAACTCGATAAAATGCTCGGCGTTACGCCGCGTTCGCTAATTCCCGCGGCGTGTATTACTTTAGCCTAGTCGGTAAAAATGCAGACAATTTCCGTTCTTATCAGTGACCGCCGCGCAACGCCGCGTTAGCAGTGTGCTATTGGGCATGCCAAAAAATAAAACATTGTTATAATAAATTGTTTAAATACTGTAGTATAGAAAATTAATACGTATAAAAATTATGTTTTTTAATTCAAAGGTACGTCTACAATATGAATGAATATAAGACATTTGACAAATTAATATTTAAATCATAACACATATAACACAAGAATAAATGTTCCGTAAAATGTCCAAGTGATAATAATCATTAGTAATCCGAAACACACTACGATTTTTAATGTAAACACGACGTTTACAAATGCTTCCAATATACAGTCATCATGTATATTTCCCGACAAAAGCGCGCGAAAATTATGCTGCAATGTACAAGGTCAAGCTCCTGCAAAGCGTGCGTGTATTGATTTTTTTATACAAACTTTGTAGCGCAGAGAACATTGAATTTTTTTTGATTTCGGTTAAAAGTTTCTTTGGTATTTTTTAACAAAATTATATCGCGAATAAGTTGATATTTCCTCCAAAATAATTTCAAATCGAACACGCCGAATCTTTATCGTTACGGTATTTTAGTAGAGTAATTATTTTAACAGTAATTGTACTGTAAACTGATTAAAGAAGACATCTGGGCGGAACTGGATTTTAAGTGTTTGACGTTATGACAACACGCAAAGCTTGTCTACTGACCTATTGTGTAGACTGCTGTCTGCGGTGTTTTGACAAAAGGGATTTACATGTGTTAATGTCACTCTGCCGATTTGGTCCATAATTACTGGTAAACATTGTTTTGAATGTCGACGCAACAAGAATACAACTGTGCATATTAAATGCAACTATCAACTCAATAGTTACCACCTTCTTTTAGCAATCAATGGAAGCGGCTTTTCTTTGATTACGTCAAACTGTCAATTCACACAGATTTGCGAGATGTTTAAGGTCCTTGGTCATTTGTTTACATGTTCAGTATAAAAAATCACCTGCTAACATGAAAACTTTGGATAAAATTATCAAAATAAAAACACTGTTGCAAACTGTGTTTATATTAATTGGTAAGTATTAGTTAAAAGACGACGTTTTGTGTGTCGTAAACCGAGTTTTTTATACAACAACAACTACTTCTACAACCACGTCGGGATCGATCTATCTTGGTTGTTTTTTTAATTGTAAATATTATACTACATGTACATGTATGTACTTGTAATAAATGTAATTTTATTTGAAAAACAGGAAGTCAAACAAAATTAAATTGGTCGTTATCTCGTAAAACGCGGAGTTTCCCCCCGCGTTGCCAACGCCGAGGGCCGCCGCGTCGGCTTATCAGTTTTGCGGATCGTTAACTGCCGCGTCCAAAATCATGCAAACGCCGCGTCTCGCGGGTTTTTCTCAATCTCCCTCCAGGTCAATCCCCGCGGAGTATGGAGGGAAATTGGGGAAAACGCGTGGAGTGTACTGTAGTTGACACTTGTTCGTAATTTCATTTCATCGTTCCTCAAAAGGTTGTAACTCTGTTGCTCTGGTCTCTTCCCTATCATTGAGTATTTAAATGGTAATTAAAATGAATGGGTTTTGGTTTCCTTTTATTATGCCCCCTTCGAAGAAGAGGGGGTATATTGCTTTGCTCATGTCGGTCGGTCGGTCTGTCGGTCTGGCGGTCCGTCCACCAGGTGGTTGTCAGACGATAACTCAAGAACGCTTGGGCCTAGGATCATGAAACTTCATAGGTACATTGACCATGACTCGCAGATGAAACCTATTGCTTTTGAGGTCACTAGGTCAAAGGTCAAGGTCACGGTGACCTGAAATAGTAAAATGGTTTTTGAATGATAACTCAAGAACGCATACGCCTAGGATCATGAACTTCATGGGTAGATTGATCATGACTTGCAGATGACCCCTATTGATTTTGAGGTCACTAGGTCAAAGGTCAAGGTCAGGGTGACCCGAAATAGTAAAATGGTTTCCGGATGATAACTCAAGAACGCATACGCCTAGGATCATGTAATTTCATGGGTAGATTGATTATGACTTGCAGATGACCCCTATTGATTTTGAGGTCACTAGGTCAAAGGTTAAGGTAACGGTGACCCGAAATAGTAAAATGGTTTTCGGATGATAACTCAAGAACGCATACACCTAGGATCATGAAACTTCATAGGTAGATTGATCATGACTTGCAGATGACCCCTATTGATTTTGAGGTCACAAGGTCAAAGGTCAAGGTCACGGTGACCCGAAATAGTAAAATGATTTTCGGATGATAACTCAAGAACGCTTTTGCCTAGGATCATGACACTTCATAGGTACATTGATCGTGACCCGCAGATGACCCCTATTGATTTTCAGGTCACTAGGACAAAGGTCAAGGTCACAGTGACAAAAATCGTATTCACACAATGGCTGCCACTTCAACAGACAGCCCATATGGGGGGCATGCATGTTTTACAAACAGCCCTTGTTTTTGTTTAATTTGAGTTGCAATGCTATGAGGTTAAATTTTATTTACACTTATATGTATCATGAATATTGCTGGGCCAAGTGTGAGGTTGACCGTTCCAAGGCGGTGACCCAAGCTTTATTTTTATATATGTTAATGTTGTTTTGTATTGTGCTGTGTTGTACTATTTGGCAATTGGTCACTTGCCTTAAATTAATGACCAACTAATTGCATGTCACTAACATGCAATACTGCTCCAGCACCTGGAGTTTCACTTCTTTATTTTCAATGAAAAATTTAAAGATATTATGTTATTCACTACAGTAAACATATAAGAACAATGATTAAAATATTCTACGTCTTCAGAATATCCACAAAACATGTGTTTATCATAAATCATCATACATGCCAGACGTCCCGATCTCGGCGGGACAGTCCCGCTTTTGGGCCGTTTGTCCCGGCGTCCCGATATGAGACGATTTGTCCTGACATTCGTAAAAAACGATGTAAGGTCAATAGGTTCCCAATAAAATTAGCTATTCAAGCTCTGTTTCGCTAACACTTACCACTGCTAATCCCTTTATTGCCCCCAATTAACAACTCGATTCTACTTCTCGTGTGTACCAGTGTTGTTTATGACACCTTATCAGCGTTTTATCAGCTAATTATTGATTTTATTAGGCATTCACACCATGGTTGTCTTCAAGATAGTGGTCGCTTATTGCTATCGATAGTTGTATTATAATGAAATAAATGTTGAAAATGTGTTTGTTTTTGTCTTTGTTTGAAACGGTTTACAAAACAATTGTTTTGTAAAATTAACTCTACGTCATTAATGAGTCTTTTACATTCAATGTTTAGTTCCAAAATAGCGGAATAATCCGAATGTGCAATATACTAAAATCGCAAAAAACAGTCCAATAAGTGATACCCATCCTGTGTAGTGTAATTGGGTGTAATTGTAATAAAAACAACGAGGTGCTAAGCACGACATTTTAACCCTAGTCCAATTAAGCTAAAAACAACGAGGTGCTATGCATGACAGTTTGACCCTACTCCAATTAAGCTGCGACAATTGTAACTGTTCGGTAATTAGTTTACTGTAACCCGTACTTTCAGTGAACTGGATCACCTCCCCTGCGTTAATGTTTGCCATTGAAAGTAATATAATAAGTATTGTTGTCGTAATGTTCCAGATTTTGTACTCTAAAAAGATGAATATTATCTTCGTTGTTTGCTATTGTCTTATTTAATAAAACTGTTATTGTTATGTTTAAGATTTCATGCTTCATATCAGATGTTTTATGCCTTGAATAAAAGTATCAAGAGTTTTTAATAGTACTAAACTGACTACAGTAAAGGTGGAATGATCGATCGTTTTAGGTGTCCTGCTTTTTGGTCAAATGTCCCGACAATTTTTTTATGGAATGTCCCGCTTTTGACCTAAAAAATTTTGGCATGTATGTAAATCATTAGAAATATAAAAAAATTATAACGATGCGCACACTATGACAAGTTTTGTCCACCAGTTTATACTTTTAAACATAAAGATTGACGTTTTTAAACGCACATTCCAATGACGTCATACTGTGGATTCACTTATTTTAAGGAGGTCTCATTTTCTCCAATTTATGGAATATTTACCAATAAGGTTTTCCACATTCTTCACGTTAAAAGTGAAACGTTGAATCAGATCAGTCGTAACACCCTATGCTGTTATGTTTGAACATAAGACGTTCTTCTGACGTTGATATGAACTCTTTGTAAAAATATAAGTACAACTTTGGCATGTTAAACTTTTATGTGAAAATAAGTTAATAGATGCACAGCTTTTAACATGCTTTTTCAAACTTTCAATGTGTAATGAACTGCTTTAATGCTATAACCATAAAAGTATACGTACATCTGCAATAAAGCCTGTCTATAGTGAACATATCAAATGGCACTGAATTCAGAGAGACATATACCTGTAATACAAGTATAAAATTAATTATTGCAAAATCTAAAAAAGATAAGCATTAATTTCTTCCTGCCTTTCAAGTCCAAATTTTAAACATTTTAGTATTTTAATTATAATAGACATCTTTTTACACACAAATATAATACCTAAAAATCTTATCTTTTACTGTAAATGTAGTTTTCATTGAAAACATCTTCTTTCTATTAGAAAGAACTTTCAATTAGAAAGGTGTTGAAACAATTAGATTATTTTACCATCTTAGTGGGAGAACAGTGTCTTTTATCAACATAAACACGGATAAAGTCATATTTCTCCCTATCTAATTACCCATTAGAAGAATAGTTTGTGTTTCCTTTTGATTTAAACCAAATAAAGTAATTCCTTTACAAGGTAAGGGCTTCATATTTATGCCCCCCTTCGAAGAAGAGGGGGTATATTGCTTTGCACATGTCTGTCGGTCCGTCCACCAGGTGGTTTCCGTATGATAACTCAAGAACGCTTGGACCTATGATCATGAAACTTCATAGGTACATTGATCATGACTCGCAGATGACCCCTATTGATTTTGAGGTCACTAGGTCAAAGGTCAAGGTCATGGTGACCGGAAATAGTAAAATGGTTTCTGGATAATAACTCAAGAACGCTTATGCCTAGGGTCATGAAACTTCATAGGTACATTGATCATGACTCGCAGATGACCCCTATCGATTTTGAGGTCACTAGGTCAAAGGTCAAGGTCAGTGACAAAAAACATATTCACACAATGGCTATCACTACAACGGAGAGTCCATATTTTATTTTTTACCTTGAATAAGGGGCATAACTGGCTTATGGTAAAATGATTTATGTGCACTTAAATTCTTTTGGCACATGTATTACCTCTCAATATGTATGAAAACATATTGTGCCAAAGAGACCTAAGTGCTATTAAAGCATTCTTGCAGTCATGAAAAGGATATAAAGCATTCTGGCATACAAAGGATTTGTCGATAAGCACTTAGTGCACCTTGGTTCTGTCGCATATACTATGTTGTATACAAGATATGAATCCAGGGGATAGTGCAAATTGAAGCGTATTGGAAAAGCTTTCTCAACGTGCAAAAAAGTGATTTTTGATATAAAAGTGCACTTACCACGTTCTGGCTCTAACCCCTCGAAATAGTTTAATTGAATACTGATTAGACTGCCCTTTTCCTGTGACCTGGCTCAAATATTAGAATTGTCATTAATGAAATGATGTTATTTCAAACATTAATTCAGTGTTTTTTTCTGGTCCCTCGGCATGCTTGGGATCAATGACTCCAGCACTTTTGTGTTGAGAGTTTAATACTGCTTCAAGCGATGCTAGGGGGCATGAGAGATGTTGCACCTTCCATTATCTCTCATGAACAGACACAATAAAACTGAGTCGGCAATATTTGACATAATTTTTGGTTTGGTTGCTCTAGAGGGATCAAACAATTTCAGAATCTACCTAAATGCCTAGTGGTAGAGTGTCGACTTTGATTGCAGGAGGTCGGCTGCGAGTGTGATCCCCAGAAGCGGCGTTGAAAACTAGCCAACTTTGTTATCTACAAGGCTGCTAAACCTGATATACTAAGATAATGTGAATATTCTCTCACATGATGGTCATCAGTCATATTATATAAAAACTCACAGCAGTAGTAAACAATGGGACAATAATTTTGAACACATCTTTCATTTTGTCTTGGACACTTTTTTTTTTTTTTTTTTTTTTTTTGAGTTTGACATGGCCTAGATTTAAATATGTGACTTGTCTTTACCAGCACTCTTGTGACACAGCTAAAGCGTAAATGTACCATTGAAGATGACCTAAATCCAGATTTGCTATTATTGAAGTGTGGAAAGTATTAAGGTTGTGACAAGTAAGCAAAAATGGGTTATTTCCGAGAGGCCACAACTGATATCTGACTGTTTTAAAACAAGAAAAATCAGTGCCTGATTTAGATTGCCTTATATAGTTCAATACAAATTAATTTTAGAAGCCTGGTAACAGTTTAATGTTAATGTTATCAATGTGTCAGACCAGGGCCTTGATTTTGAAATCAAGGACATGCATGGTCAGATGATGTGATTAAAGATTATACATTTTTTCAAACACATACAAATGTAAACATGTACCAGTAACTAATTTAGATGTTATAAATAGAAAATTAGAAAATGCACTAAGTTAGAAGGCCTTTGACTTTTCTGCTGGTGCATTGGCACACTAGGTTGCTCGGTTGCAATGGTTTGATGGACTGCTTGGAAGTGTAGTTACATTATATACAGTATATCAAACTGTATTTTTTGCAAATATGTTTGCATCTAGTATACTTTCATTGATAATATTTACAAAATTAATGTATATGAATGATAAAATTGACTGCAATCATTCAAATGATACTGAAATCATGACAGTCATTTATACTGATAATTATTTAATATATGTTGCGTGACACAATCATGTACATCGATATCAAATTAGATGATACTGTAACTTCAGTAATAAATTTCAGTGAATTAAAATAAATCCAAAATGTATGTCACTCCCATCTTTCTCCCACAGCGCGCATACCTTAAGGTGTATACCTATCCAGATCCAGATACATGTACAGATCCAAAAATATTAAACATAATTATGTATCATGTTGTTTAGAGGGGATGATTTTTAGCCGGATTTTTTTCGAAAAAATCTCGGCTTATAGATTGATGTTGTCGGGCGGGCGGGGGGGGGCGGGCGGGCGGGGTGGCGGCGTGCTCGAAAATGTTAAAGTTCTTATTTCATGGTATAACTTTGGTATGCTTGGACCTAGAGTCTTCAAACTTGACATGAAGGTTGGCCAGGATTAACAGATGACCACTGGTCATTTCAAGGTCATTCATTTGAAGGTCAAGGTCACTGTGACCTTCAATATAAAAAATGTTAAAGTTGTTATAACTTTGGTATGCTTGGACCTAGAGTCTTGAAACTTGACATGAAGGTTGGCCATAACTAGTTAGTAACCACTGGTCATTTCAAGGTCATTCATTTGAAGGTCAAGGTCACTGTGACCTTGAATGTAAAAATGTTAAAGTTCTTATTTCATGGTATAACTTTGGTATGCTTGGACCTAGAGTCTTCAAACTTGACATGAAGGTTGGCCAGGATTAACAGATGACCACTGGTCATTTCAAGGTCATTCATTTGAAGGTGAAGGTCACTGTGACCTTCAATATAAAAATGTTAAAGTTGTTATAACTTTGGTATGCTTGGACCTAGAGTCTTGAAACTTGACATGAAGGTTGGCCAGAACTAGTAAGTAACCACTGGACATTTCAAGGTCATTCATTTGAAGGTCAAGGTCACTGTGACCTTGAATGTAAAAATGTTAAAGTTGTTATAACTTTGGTATGCTTGGACCTAGAGTCTTGAAACTTGACATGAAGGTTGGCCAGAACTAGTAAGTAACCACTGGACATTTCAAGGTCATTCATTTGAAGGTCAAGGTCACTGTGACCTTGAATGTAAAAATGTTAAAGTTCTTATTTCATGTTATAACTTTGGTATGCTTGTACCTAGAGTCTTCAAACTTGAAATAAAGATTGGCCAGTACTAGAAGATGACCACTGGTCATTTCAATGTCATTCATTTGAAGGTCAAGGTCACTGTGACCTTAAATGTTAAAATGTTAAAATTGTTATAACTTTGGTATGCTTGGACATAGAGTCTTCAAACTTGACATGAAGGTTTGCAAGCACACTTAGATGACCACTGGTCATTTCAAGGTCATTCATTCTAAGGTCAAGGTCACTGTGACCTTGAATGTAAAAATGTTAAAGTTCTTATAACTTTGGTAGGTAAAAATGTTAAAGTTCTTATTCCATGTTATAACTTTGGTATGCTTGTACAATTGAGATCAAACTTTCCTAATTGTCAATTCAAGTTCATATTTGTGACCTTAAATGTTATTGTTGTTCATGTATATGCATGCATTCAAAACATAACACAAGGTTTGCTCATGCCTTGAAAAGTACTTACATTTCATTTTGACCTTTGAACAATATTTCAGTAATTTAAGTATTGCATTGACAAAAACACGAAAGGTACTTTCCTGTCATTTAAATCAAAAATCCGGCTTCAATGCGGTCATCTCCGACCGCGGAACTCTTGTCTCTCTGTTGTACCAATGTATTGTTTAACTTCTTTAATCAGTGTGTTTAAATACATATAAACCTAGCTCCAGAGTCAAAGCTTCAGGCAATGAATATTTCACCCCCTGATCTTTTTTCTAATGGATATTTTAACTAGTTCCTACATTCAATACAGTCAAATATATGTTAAAAAGTATCTGTACACATTGGTAGTTTAATTTGTACTTTTAATATTATTTTTAGCCAAAGGCCAGCGGGGCCTACGTCATGGTCCTGTGTCTTCCGTGCGTGCGTGCATTAACTTTACCTTTAAACATCTTCTTCTCCTAAAGTACTGGTCCAATCCTGATGAAATTTTTCAGGAATGTTTCTGGGGTGAACCTCTTTCAAATTTGTTAAAATTATGCCCCTGGGGTCAAATTTGACCCTGCCGCGGGGGTCACAAAATTGAAAATTTGCTTATATAAGGCCTATTTTGTGAAAACTTTAAAATCTTATCGTCCATAACCATTGGGCCTAGGGCTATCAAATTTGGTATGTAGAGACATCTAATAGTCCTCTACCAAATTTGTTCAAATTATGCTCCTGGGGTCAAATTTGACCCTGCCACAGGAGTCACAAAATTAAACATATGCTTATATCTGGTCTATTTTGTGAAAACTTTACAAATCTTTCTCGTCCATAACCATTGGGCCTAGGGCTACCAAATTTGGTATGTAGTGGCATCTTATAGTCCTCTACTAAGTTTGTTCAAATTATGCCCCTGGGGTCAAGTTTGACCCTGCCCCAAGGGTCACAAAATTGAACATATGCTTATATAATGCCTTTTTTGTGAAAACTTTAAAAACTTCTTGTCCATAACTGTATGGCATAGGGCTACCAAATTTGGTATCTAGTGACATGTAATAGTTCTCTTCTTAGTTTGTTCAAATAATGCCCCTGGGGTCAAATTTGAAACTGCCCTGGGGGTCACAAAATTGAATATATGCTTATAAAGTGCTTATTTTGTGAAAACTTAAAAATCTACTTGTCCATATCCTTCGGGCCTAGGGCTACCAAATTTGGTATGTAGTGACATCTTATAGTCCTCAACCAAGTTTGCACAAATTATGCCCCTGGTGTCAAGTTTGACCCTGCCCGGAGGGTCACAAAATTGAACATATGCTTATATAAGGCCTATTTTGTGAAAACTTTAAAAACTTCTTGTCCATAACCATCGGGCCTAGGGCTATCAAATTTGGTATGTAGTGACATCTATTAGTCCTCTCCCAAATTTGTTCAAATTTTATCCCTGGGGTCGAATTTGACCCTGCCCCGGGGGTCACAAAATTAAACATATGCTTATATAAGGCCTATTTTGTGAAAACTTCAAAAATCTACTTGTCCATAACCATCCTGCCTATGGCTATCAACTTTGATATGTAATGACATCTAATAGTCCTCTACCAAATTTGTTCAAATTTTATCCCTGGGGTCAAATTTGACCCTGCCCCGGGGGTCACAAAATTGAAAATATGCTTATATAATGTCTATTTTGTGAAAACTTAAAAAAATTCTTGTCCATAACCATTAGGCCTAGGGCTACACCATTTGGTATGTAGTAACATTGTATAGTCCTCTACTTAGTTTGTTCAAATTATGCCCCAGGGGTCATATTTAACCCTGCCCTGGGGGCCACAAAATCAATTATATGCTTATATAGTGCCTACCGGTATTTTGTGAAAACTTTAAAAATCTTGTCCTTAACCATAAGGTATAGAGCTACCAAATTTGGTATGTAGTGACATCTACTAAGTTCTCTTCCAAGTTTGTTCAAATTATACCCCTGGGGTTAAATTTGACCCTGCCCGGGGGTCACAAAATTGAACATACGCTTATATGGGGCCTATTTTGTGAAAACTTTAATAACTTCTTGTCCATAACTATTGGGCCTAGGGCTACCAAATTTGGTACAGGTATGTAGTGACATCTAATAAACCTCTACCAAATTTGTTCAAATAATGCCTCTAGGGTCAACTTTGACCCTGCCCCGGGGGGTCACACAATTGAATAAACGCTTATAAAGCGCCCATTTTGTGAAATCTTTAAAAATCTTCTTGTCGAAAACCATTCGGACTATGGCTACCAAATTCCTCCAATTAACTAACATCAATACACGATTTTCTTCGTTATTTCAAACATTCCTGACAGGGTACCGCTTTGTTTACATATTTCGCTAACATTTTGACGCGCGTAGGTAGGAACTCATTACCGCTTCCGAAATGTGTATTCATACTATTGCCTTCGAGGTACTCATCCGATGTTTGACGGAAAGGGCCGAGGATGTACGATTGTGGGTCAAGTTCCCCACGGGTACTACTTCCCCTAACCCCCCAATTTTTTAGCGGATCCGTGGTCTAGTGGTAACACACTGGCTTCACAATCCAGAGATCGCTGGTTCGATCCCCCGCTGCACCTAACCTACTAACTCGTCTTTCACATGAGACGTTAAACCGAGGTGCAGTGTACTAGGTGCTATACACCGGGCACTAAAAGACCCAGGGTCACCTCTGGAACGGGGTGTCTCCTGTATCTATCACTATCCCCCGTAACCAACTAACACGTCTTTCTGGGGGCGATGGCCATATGAGAGACAATCATGGTGAACTCGATAAAAAAAAAACAACAACAATTTTGTCCGTACCCAAACTTTTTGTGCCCAATTTTTTTTTTGTACCCAAATTTTTTTTGTACCCAATTTTTTTTCGTTACCAATTTTTTTTTTGTACCCAAATTATTTTTTTTTGCCATTTTGTTTTCGAACCTAAATTTTGTTTCGTACCCAAATTATTTTTTTGGCATAAATTTTTAGTAACCAATTTTTTCGTACCCGCAAACACAATTGTTGTGATGTAGATAAACTTAAATTGATGCTTGAATATCCATCCTCTTTAAAAGCATCGTCACACCAGTACTTTGATTTTACACTTGTATCGTTAAACGCGTGTTCTGAAAGATTTTATCTTTTTTAAATTGCATTTGATGAAAGAGTTTTAATGAGTGTATTAAAAACATAGCATTTATACTATTTTTACAAAGTTCATCTCAGTACACTATAAATTTCGAAACATTTGTTCTGGAAGTAAACGCAGTATAGAGAAAACATTATATATTGTTCTTGCTCAATTTTTTTATTTAAATACACAGTTTATAAATGAACATCATTATAAGCAAACTGGGCACTATATAACTTAGAACTTCACGTCAGAACTTAAAATTAATTGAATGTTTTTTCATGACAATATGATAAGAGCAACTCAAACATGTTCGATAAAGCTATATAATGGTATTGTTTTGCGTGTTTTTGCTAATTTAGGGACAATGACAAATGTATTCATATGTACTCTGATTGCTGTTTTCTTTAAGTATTTGTTCATATGTAAATGTTTACGCCTCATTGATTTTTTTGCAAAGTGGGAATAGTACCGGTACTAGCCCTATTGGGAAACATAAACTAATCTCCGCTGTGGGAAAGTTCTTTAGATCTCCCCCATAGACACCAAGTACTGGTTCTAGTCCCAGGAAACGGACTCGAGGGCGTTTCAAATAAGCCTTAGGCTTTCTATGCAATCAAGCTTAAATAATTAAACTTAATTAAACCGTATATTGGGAAAATTCGCGAATAGAACACTCTTCCAAGTGGGTTTTATAGTATTTTTAATTGCTTGGCGCTTAATTGCACAGCCCCATTTAAATATTCTTTCACATGCCTATCCTGGTGAAATGATGTTTCATTTCTCATTTGGGACATACACTTAACATTTGATACTTGATTTTTTATATAATAATAGTTTGCATTTATCAGCATTAGTTTATAATACGTTGGTGTTTTTATCTCAGGATTTGTTCACTGAAGTAGCAAACTGGCATGCCCTTATAAGGAGAATCAGTAAAGAAGGCGAGAAGGCGTATCTTGGGCTCAAATAATTTATTTGTGATCATGAAAAATATTTGTTTCAAATAGTAATGAGCATGACCTTATCATGGAAAACAGTAAATTTCAATATAAACTTTTTTTAAATCAACTATTATAGGTAGATATATTGTTTAAGAATAATTTTAAAACCTATATTAATTAAAAAATTGTTAAATAAAATTCATAGTAATGAATCATTCATTTTGAAACGTAGATATAGACGACGTTTGTATAGTGTTTTTCCCAGGAGGGCAAAGGGGCATGGCGCATTACTTTAAAAAAGGGCATTTTAGCACGCAGTTTAGGCAAAAAAGGGCAAAAACGTTCCGTGAATACCTGAATTAGGGAGAAACATGTAATTGCATCAGAGGCAGTTGTGGAAAAAATATAAACAAGCACATTTAATGGTAATAGATGTATTTAACTTACTATGATTTATATTTATATATTTACCTTGCAATGTACATTTAAGTTCCATGCTGTTTCAATAAACTGTACAGCACGACAAACATAATAAAGCAATATATGCATATGAATCTGATTATACACAGATCCACTAACATATAAATGAAACCATGTTTGTCTTATCCCATTTTCTAACAATAATCTTGACAGATGTTTAAAATAACATTGCGAGTAAATTGATTGCTAACAATATGCCAACACTTGTTTCCGTGACATACATCCACCGAGTAGATTACAAATAAATAAATAATGTTGTTGCTATCTAAAACATTTTTATGCATCGTTGATTATCACAGACATTTCATTAATCCCTTCTTAATGTATAGTCTCCATCGTTAATTCGATCGTTTACGACATTATTTGCCATTTTTGCCGAGTCAAAATTTAATTCTGTATAGTCCGCCATGTTGATAAAATGTCAAATGATGTAAGCGACTGGTGCACATAGCAACGTTCAATCGTATACGCGATTCGCATTTTGTTAAATTAGTATACGTCTCAGTAATTATTTCAATAATTAGATCTAATTATCTTAAAGACGAATACGATAAAGAACAATTTTGTTTGTGATTTTAAATGTAATTATGCGTAAAAATATATGTTTTGATATAACTTAATAATGCATGCAATGCACAATTGCCACGAGAATAACATCAAGTTTTTCATCAAAAGTCTCCGAAGTAATGATTTTATCGTGGAGGAGTACACATTGCCGACCAAAAAGTGCACTTCGGGTATAACATAGCCTTCGGCATTATCGATTGATACTGACACGGGGTTATTCACGCATGACATATTCACAGCTTTGGAGCAGTCAGTAAGACCTACCTATAAATCGAGCACTGTAATAGATTAAATCTGCTCAATTTATAGTCGATTAGACGTTGACGTCTCTCGAGTAAATCAAGCACAGTCGGAGCGTCACAGACAATCAAGGAAGCTGATTTTGCGGACCAAGTTAGATCGTAAGGCAATAAAGATGTTATTGATAAGGGCGCGTGGCGAAATTTGCCTTTGAAAAAAGGGCGCGTGGCGAAATTTGCCATTGAAAAGGGCAGAGTGGCGATCCGGGAGGGCGGCGTGGCTTTTCGCCACGTTAAAATGGCCTGGGAAAAACACTATTGTATGTACGATCAGAAAGAATATCTCAAAATAGCAGATGCTGGGGCAATGCAGCCATTAAACCGGGCCCGAAATAAAGAGAACTTGATCATGTTAAAATATTATCTAGTTTTATCTTTCACAGAACAAGCTTATGAGATGACGCAAATTAGCCATTTACAATCTTTTGAGAACGTAGAAAACATTTAGTTTATTGAGAGGTTGTTTGTTCGAAAGATATTAAGTCTAGTTAAGCTGTTGTTTCAATTTCTCGTGTGCTTGTATATTGTGAGTACCATATTTGTCAAGATGCTATTGCATTTGGACTTGAATAAAATGTTTCCAATTATGGAACTATCTACATAAAGATGTTATTAAAGCCTATGTCAATGGCATGCAAATCGTATTTGAACGGTCAAACTGCAAACCTTTAATCAAAATATTATGGCATTGCGCAGAATGCTAAATAAAAATAGCGTGTATTGATAGTTTACGAATGCTTTATTTGCTACATTCATGTATTTACATGCATCTTGTTCATTTTAGAACTAAGACCAAAGAAGGAATGCACTCATGTGGAAGTTGAACACGAAATTAAAAAGATAGGGAAACATATTCACGATGGCAGGCTTGTCGAGCTAAGCCGAGCATACATTGAGCATGTGAAAGACTGCTTGAGTGACCCAGGCTCTATTGAACAAGGGGGATATGGAACTGTTTATATAAGTGAGTCGTTTATACAAATATCAAATAATTTAGAAAAAGTATATTTGCTTAGTGACATCACGTTGAGGGAGGGTGTAAGGGTGTAGACATAGTACATTTGTTGCATGGCAACCCAAAGACACCCTTGTAACCGCTTTTGCTTGCGCGTGAAATGAAGTGATTGCGCTTGCACGTTTTGTTCGACCAGCTGCAAGTTGTTGGAGAGAAGATGGGCCCCTCCAGGATTAACCAAAACTTAGACAAAGAATGAGGTCCAAAGAATTATGGCCCTTGAGACCGCAGCGATGACCAGACTGAGCAGGTTGTGGACACGCGGTTTTATCCGCTCCCCATTAAGTATAGGCTTACAAGTCTTTTTTATGTCTCCCACTATAGTAGTGGGGGACATATTGTTTTTGCCCTGTCTGTTGGTTGGTTGGTTTGTTGGTTGGTTGGTTGGTTGGTTGGTTGGTCTGTTGGTTGGTTTGCACCAACTTTAACATTTTGCAATAACTTTTGCTATGTTGAAGATAGCAACATCATATTTGGCATGCATGTGTATCTCATGAAGCTGAACATTTTGAGTGGTGAAAGGTCAAGGTCATCCTTCAAGGTCAGAGGTCAAATATATGTGGCCAAAATCGCTCATTTTATGAATTCTTTTGCAATATTGAATATAGCAACTTCATATTTGGCATGCATGTGTATCTCATGGAGCTGCACATTTTGAGTGGTGAAAGGTCAAGGTCATCCTTCAAGGTCAGAGGTCAAATATATGTGGCCCAAATCGCTTATTTTATGAATACTTTTGCAATATTGAAGATAGCTACTTGATATTTGGCATGCATGTGTATCTCATGGAGCTGCACATTTTGAGTGGTGAAAGGTCAAGGTCATCCTTCAAGGTCAGAGGTCAAATATATGTGGCCCAAATCGCTTATTTTATGAAGACTTTTGCAATATTGAAGATAGCAACTTGATATTTGGCATGCATGTGTATCTCATGGAGCTGCACATTTTGAGTGGTGAAAGGTCAAGGTCAAGGTCATCCTTCAAGGTCAAATATATGGGTCAAAATTGCTCATTTAATGTCACTTCTGCAATATTGAAGCTAGCAATTTTATATTTGAAATGCGTGTGTATCTCAAGGAGATGCACCTTTTGAGTGGTGAAGGGTCAAGGTCAAGGCCATTCTTCAAGGTCAAACGTCATATAGGGGGACATTGTGTTTCACAAACACATCTTGTTTTTCTCTATCCTACTTTACTATTGAGATCCGTAGACGCTCCGCGGCGACACTTTATGCAACATACCGGCCTTCGATCACTAGTGTCTCCGTATACTTTTCCGCATCTCCGACATGAATCATAAGGCCAACCTCTGGAACAGCAGCACTTATTGGCCCACCACACCCCTCCCTCCCATTGCAACCGTCAAACGACCAAAGCTGGCTTGGTTTTGACCCGTCATCAGACACGACTAAATTCGAAAGAATGTGCTCCAGAGCACGCTAGAGGGAGGTTTGACGACGGCCCAACCAGTGAAGAGAAAAGATGATGATGATGATGATGCTGATGATGATGATGATGATGATGATGATAATGATGATGATAATGATGATGATCTCACAAAAAAGGGACCGACTTGACAAACAAACACTTTAAGGGACAACAGCATAAGACTGAAATCCGTATGACGTGTGTGTGCTTACTAAAATGATTTTCATGTAGTAGCACAACGAAAGGCAGATTTCACAAAGAGGCTTCCGAATTCCAGATTCGTCGAATAGATAATGGTTTAAGAAATGTTACTTTACTTTTTGTCTCGTGCCATGGCTTCAGTTGATGATTGCCATCATCTCCAGTAAAACGTTCGACAATTTTTTTTCACTGCACTTCGTATATAATCGAATCTACTCATATTCTTAAGTCAAAGAAGAAATGTGTTAATATGAAATGTGCATAGTAGCTCTTTTATTAGGCCATCCTAAGAATTCAATAATTGCAACTGTTATTCTGATTTAAGCGAATATGAGGTCACGTAGATCGCTCTAGTTTACTTAGGGTACATACATTTGGGAGCACAATTGATGTACATCTCTTGTTTTCTTATTTATATATAAACATTTTTATTATTATAGACTCAGGCAATTTCTTTCTTATGAAACTTAATCTTTGCTTTGGATTATACACGTTATATTTTCTCGTCCGTTGAATGCTCTAAAAACGCTTCCAAATCGCATATTCGTCAAACAGACATTGGTTTAAGAAATGTTACTTAACTAATTTGTCTCATGACATGGTTTCAGCTCGCAAACAAGTGGATGGTTTCCGGCAAAGAATAGTTCTTAAAGAACTCAGTGTTGATGATTCACCGGAGTCACGTCGCGAGGATAAGGTTCACATTCTTGCCTCTGTAACAAATGTAAGTCATGCAAATTTTCTCATATTAAAGCAAAATTAACTTATTCATAACTTCAATTAAATACCCTGTTTACTGGTTTAATGGGGAAGACAGGCTGGTCTCAATGTGTTCGTGACTTTGTGCTTATGATTATAAAGTGTGCCCATATATCATTATACTAATCTTTATGGGAAACAAGCTTGAACTATATATACAGATTTTGCAATGTGTGATTAACGATTTGTTCGCAGTCTTTGTTCAAATAAAGAAAAGTGAAAATATACTTCACAAGCAGAAGAGAAAAAAAAATGTCACTGACAGAAAATTCAGAAACGCAAACAAACGTAATAAATATTGTATCATGAAATTGGTATTGAGCATAACCTCCATCGAACATTAATTTGAATTAACCAACGGTAAGGTTCAATACATTACATTTAAGTTACAATTTAACATTTAAACCGTAACAAACGAATTTGAACTCCGATGAACGGTAAAAAAGACGCCCTTTTAATGGTTCAAATAACCAAAGTACAATTATAGCTTCATTTTATACATGTATACTACGTTGAATAAGTTTTTGTAAAATACTCACCATACAAACGAATAAAACCAAATGACGGTCAAAATGATTTCAAAGCATACAATCAAAATTATATCAATGAAACAATTAGATGTTTTACTATCACGTCTCCATAAAGGCGATTGGATATACAGACCGACATTTTTAAAAGCTTGTCACATACCAAAGCCAAAACAGACCGACGATTGACATCCACACATGTAAATGGTATTGGAAGGGCATATTTTTTCACAGTTATTAAAATGACAATTGTGTTAAATAAAAATATTTCAAAACTTGACAAGGATTTTTACAATTAATTTAAATGTATATCATTTCCAACAATTCCCTACAAAGCCGTATATTATGTTTGCCACTTGTTTCTAGTAATTAAACTGTATTCAGTTGACTTATATGTAGAGACACTAAAACAGCTTGTTTGTTAAATTCAAATTTTAACATTTAGCAAACAGAAAGTTATCTCTTTTCTGTTTAACTATACACTTTTATTCTAAAAATGATAATATTTTTGTTTAAATACTGAGATGCTTTAAAAAGGTTAAGTTAAACCATATAAGGCATACTTTCCCGCTCTTGATGCCCATATTTTTAACCGAGAATAATCATTGTCAAACAAATTATTTTTTTTTCAATTTTTTCTTTTGATATGGGCGAGAGCCGACCTACGACATAAAGAAGTCGTTATATATATCAGAGCACAGTGTATGCAGATGAGCTCATAAAAATATGTTAATTTTAAGGAGAAGCTGGCGTCACGTATTATGCACTTCGCTATTGTGCCACTTATTGCATACCATGATGATCTCGAGAAAGGGTAAATAATACACATTAGTTTTACATATAACATAATACTTTGGAATAGAAAACTTGTTTATGTTTCTTATCCACTTGAAATGCATTGTATTACTTATTGAGTAGTTTGTTTATCAAATATTTTCCTTTTAAAGGAAATACTACTTCATAGCACCATATCTTGAGAAAGGTGATTTGTATGCAGCGATCCAATCTGACAGAAAATTGTTAGTAGAAAGCCCCCCATCTGCGGAGTACATACCTGTACTTCATTGGAAGCACAGATTGAAAATAATGTTCCAGATTGCTTGCGCTATTGACTATCTACACACTGGGAATTCATTCCGGTACGTTTTTTCCTTTACTTTGTAATGTGAAAAGTATGGTTGTGTTAAGAGGAATTATGGATCGTTTAAAATAAATTATCTGAACTCACACATAAAATTAATTTGCTTGGGCTAAACCAGGTCACATGCTGTAGTTTTACTTATTATGTCAGTAGCTTTGGTTATATAAGGAAAGGTAACGTTGAATTATGTCACTGAAGTCAACAAGATTATCTTATTAAATACAGCAGGGGTATCGTTCTCTCGTTGTTATGTTGATGCAGGAGAAAGAATGGTACTTGGAAAAATGCATTTGTTAAACGGCTTTTTACAGATCCCGCTCCTCTTGATTCAGGAAGATAATTTTATGAGCTCGAGCTTCGTTCTGACAAAATAGTATTATACTGACCGTGTATGAAATTGTACGGTGTAATTAAGCAGCCGTGTAACTTATATCGCGTCCTTAATAATTGTATGAGTAGGATGATCGTGGATATCTACGACATCGGGAAAATGCATATTAATAATGTCCAATGTTTGAAACTGTTAACTAACGTTTCGTAGTTATGAAGTTAATCGCTTGCAACCTGATGCAATTATCAAATCACGTTCTATTTGTTTTACTATTTGTGTGTGCAAAAACCTAAGAACATTGGACTTTATATATATACCTGCTTTTGAAATGCGCATTTACTTAAGCTGGTTTTACTTCTATAATTGTAATGATCATCATTATGTTGTAGTTAGAACACAAAATAGTAATCAAGCAGCGGTTATATATGTACTTATAATCCTCCTTGTAATTTTATTTGCCCGTATTCAGACAGGACATATTTTGGGATACCATTGTTGGATTTACGGTTGAGCGAATTGGACTATGGTCGTGCGGTCTTAAGCATTCATTTAACATTCATTTCTTAACAGTTTTTATAGTATCAACATCAAACTTCCTTGAAATATTTGGCATAAAATGGAAACTTAGTTTGATTACCATCCGACGCGCACCAGTCACATATTTATTATTCCCCTCTTCGAAGAAGAGGGGGTATTTTGCTTTGCACATGTCGGTCTGTCTGTCGGTCGGTCTGTCGGTCCGTCCACCAGGCGGTTTCCGGATGATAACTCAAGAACGCTTGGGCCTAGGATCATGAAACTTCATAGGTACATTGATCATGACTCGCAGATGACCTCTATTGATTTTGAGGTCACTAGGTCAAAGGTCAAGGTCATGGTGACTTGAAATAGTAAAATGGTTTTTGGATGATAACTCAAGAACGCATACGCGGCCAACAGGGCGAACTCTGAACAATATAACTGAAGCAACTGGTCTGTAATCCTAAATCTATAATTATCAGTCCAATGAAACATCATGATTTGAGTACAATAAAGTGGATCAGTAAAAATATTATCAGAATATGAGATTTTTTGTATATTTTGTATATTAAATATTGTGTTAATGTTTAATTTTGTTGATTAGGCCAACATTTTTTGTTTAAATGATTTTCGGATTTTTTTTCTTAAAGTGTCGGGTAGGAGAACGGAAAAAAAAGAAAAAAAAAGATGGGTGACCAAATATGATCATAATCAGACTGTAGGTCTTGATGTGCAGTTTTTAAATTAGTTTGAATTTTAAAAATATCTTAACTATATATATATAAGTTCAAAAGTTATGCAATCTTTTCACTTGTCTTTAATAAACTTTTTGGTGATTTTTTTATGCTTTTTTTTCATCAAGCAATCCATATGTTGCATTAAAAATACTTTATCTCCACAAACAACCAATAAGCTATTGAGGTTTAAAAGAAACATTTTATAGATTATTGTCCAGTAAAAATCAATACCGCAGACAAATACAAATACCATAATAAAACGCTTTTCATGGGTTTCACAGGCCCCCAAAAAATTGTCGCCACTTTATCGTGGCGTGAAAACCGCCCATAATTCAAACTTAATCAATAAGGACAATCATTTAAGGAACCTTACTACATTAATGAATTATGGCATTTACTATATTTTTTATTACTCTGAGAAGTATGTTAATACATAAATAACAATAAGTACCTTCATAAGTCTTAATATTAAAAGCTTTATTTTTATATAAATAACATTTTTTCCACTTGATAAACCAGAACACCAACATAATATAATAACGTTAACAATAATGTAACAGTATGCTGCATAAATGTTTCAGAATTATTTATTAAAACCTAGAATCACACAAATATATATCATCTGAAAGGAAAAATAAATCAAACATCAGAAAATAAAGCATCTCAATTCAAATTGTTAAACAGTTTATACGTTTGGTCATTTGGACATGATATACATCAACTTCTGGTTATTATCAAATTTCACAAATTCTAAAACAACACCTTTTGTTAAAAGGTTTTCTGATAGTTGTGGTGGTTGATTTCCAGGTTCAATTAAATGAATATTTTTTCACATCTATTTCTTGACAGAAAGACCCAGGATATTTGCCACCATCCATTCTTGTTGTCTGAAATAACACAAAACATATTTGTACAAACTATACAACAAATCAACACATAAATGTCACTATCTTTATATATGTCCGAATTTTAACATATCCGAAATATAGTACATCGAGTGAAGGACCTACTTTTGATTTCAGAAATAGTTGGTATCTAAATTAAAATATATCGTTCCCAGAACATTTTAATAATGGAACTGTTAAACACAAATGCCTGTTGAAACAAGTTAACATGTGTTTTTGTCATGGTATTGATTAAAGAAATAGCGTCCCTAATAATCGTTATAATTATTGATCTTCGTGACAGTTTATCCCAGGATAACATAATTGATAGTTCAATGTCATAAAGGAGCTGTTAATCCGATAATAACCCCCATAAACTTGACTATTTGATTTGGACATTCATGGTTTGAAATCGTTTTAGAAACTGTTGATTTTGCGATTTTTGAACTTTTGGTACGAACCAGTTCGGAACAAAACCAAAGTTTTGTACCCATTGAAAATAACGAAAAAACACATTTTATATGCACAAATTCGTCACTACAACTACATTAAACAACACAAAATTTTATTCTCTAAAATATGACCGTATTTGTGCGTAAAATATGGAATGTTTAAAGTTGATAGGCGTAAATGGGTTTCGCATTTCGAGCACCTGTTAAATTAAAATCGTTCTTTTCTTATTGCTTTCATAATATTTTTTAGTCATTTTAATACTATCAATTTTATAAAATTGTAAAGAAATAATAAAATATTTACTTACAAATCGATTCCATTCAGGATTTTATTTGACGGTTGCATAATTATTGGGAAATTAGCAGACTTTGCTGATGAAAGCGTTGTAGCGTTCATCAACTTCTTGCACAAACAATGATGGCGTAGCTGTTGGTAAATTCCAGCACATGTGCACGATGATGGAGGTTCGCGTATTAAAGTGGGTAATTAAAACTGGGTTTATTATGATGATTTATAACTCATTTGAACTTCTTCTAAAACCCGGCAAGCGTTTCGTGTTTAAAAGCCACCTTTTGGCATCCGAAAAAAAAAGATTTTTTTTTTTTTTGGTTTCGTCAAAAATTGGAGTCGGCGGGTCCGAAAATCCTTTTATTAAAAAATTCTGGCCGTAATATAAATATAAGCAGGACAGGGGAGGTAATACACTATTATATCTATCTTATATACAGGGGAAACAAATGCAATAAGTTTAAATTTAATGTTTAATAAATAGAGGATATTTGTTCACGTCAGTGTGAGATCATTTGTTATTTTTTATGATCACATTTTATTATTACTTTGACAAAACAACACTTACCTGAATACCACATTGGATTCCATCAAACAATACCCCACGCCCCTACCAGAATCCCTCCCCCCCCCAACATCACCACCCCCCCCAACCTCACCCCCCAAAAATAAAAAAAAACAACAAAAAAAACATCTAATAAATTACTACACACCCCACATTATACCCCCCTCTCACCCCCACCCCCCTACCCCCCCACCCCCCCAATTTTTTTTAAACATCTAATAAATTACCATACCCACATTATACCCCCCTCTCACTCTCTACCCTCCTACCCCCCATCCCCGTCCCCCCCCCATTTTTTTAAAACATCTAATAAATACCCCACCCCCACATTATACCCCCTCCCCCCCTCTCACTCACCCCCCCTACCCCCCCACCCCCCAATTTTTTTTTAAATATCTATAAATTACCACACCCCACATTATACCCCCTTCTCACCCCACCCCCTACCCCCCCTTCCCCCAATTTTTTTTAAACATCTAATAAATTACCACATCCTACATTATACCCCCCTCTCACTCCCCCTACCCCCCCCCCCCTACCCCACACCCCCCATTTTTAGCTCATCTATTTAAAAAAAAAAAAATATGAGCTATTGTCATCACCTTGGCGTCGGCGTTGGCGTTGGCGTCCGGTTAAGTTTTGCGTTTAGGTCCACTTTTCTCAGAAAGTATCAATGCTATTGCATTCAAACTTGGTACACTTACTTACTATCATGAGGGGACTGGGCAGGCAAAGTTAGATAACTCTGGCATGCATTTTGACAGAATTATGTGCCCTTTTTATACTTAGAAAATTGAAAATTTTGGTTAAGTTTTGTGTTTAGGTCCATTTTATTCCTTAAGCATCAAAGCTATTGCTTTCATACTTGCAACACTTACTAACTATCATAAGGGGACTGTGGAGGCAAAGTAATGTAACTCTGACTGGCATTTTGACAGAATTATGTGCCCTTTTTATACTTAGAAAATTGAAAATTTGATTAAGTTTTGTGTTTAGGTCCACTTTATTCCTACAGTATCAAAGCTATTGCTTTCATACTTGCAACACTTATGAACTATCATAAGGGGACCGTGCAGGCAAAGCTATGTAACTCTGACTGGCATTTGGACGGAATTATGGGCCCTTTATACTTAGAAAATTGAAAATTTGGTTAAGATTTATGTTTTGGTCCACTCTACCCCTAAAGTATCATAGATATTGCTTTCATACTTGGAACACTCACAAACTATCATAAGGGTACAGTAAAAGGACAAGTTGCATAACTCTGGTTGTCATTGTTACGGAATTATGGCCCTTTTTTGACTTAGTAACTTTTAATATATGGTTAAATTTTGTGTTTCAATCCACTTTACTTCTTAAGTATCAAGGCTATTGCTTTCAAACTTCAAATACTTTCATGCTATCATGAGGTGACTGAACCTGGCAAGTTGAATTTTACCTTGACCTTTGAATGACCTTGACTCTCAAGGTCAAATTATTAAATTTTGCTAAAATTGCCATAACTTCTATTTATGATTAGATTGGATTGATACTTTGACAAAACTACTCTTACCTGACATACCACAATAGACTCCACCCAAACCATCCCCCGTGCCCTCCCCCCCTCCCCTCCGCCCTCCCCCCCCCAATTTTTTTATTTTTTTTTATTTTTTTTTTTAAGATCATCTCACAAATTACCACCACACCCTCACACTATACCCCCCCCCCATTTTTTTTTTGAAACGGTTATGTTTGAAATACCGTCCAACCATCGCACCCAAAAAATACCCCCCTGCATCGCCCCCCCCACCCCCCCCCCCACCCCCCCGATTTTTTTTTTTTTTTTTTTTTTTTTCGCTTTTTTGGAAGATAATGTAATAAATGTCCACAACCCCACACTATACACCCCTCTTCACTCCACCCCTCCCTCCTTTGTGATTGAAAATGAGAGTCCCTTCAGCTTTGAAAAGAAAATAGATGAGCGGTCTGCACCCGCAAGGCGGTGCTCTTGTTTTAAACATCTAATAAATTATCACACCCCACATTATACCCCCTCTCATCCCCCACCCCCTACCCCCCACCCCCCATATTTTTTTTTAAACATCTAATAAATAACCACACCCCACATTATAACCCCCCTCTCACCCCCACCCCCCTTACCCCCCACCCCCAATTGTTTTTTAAACATCTAATAAATTACCACACCCCACATTATACCCCGTCTCAATCCCCCTACCCCCCCAACCCCCCATTTTTTTTAAACATCTAATAAATTATTACACCCTACATTATACCCCCCACCCCCCCCGCCCCCCAATTTTTTTAAACATCATATAAATTACTACACCCCACATTATACCGCCTCTCACGGACCCCTCCTACCCTCCACCCCTCCATTTTTTTAAACGTCTTATAAATTACCCCACCCCACATTATACCTCCCCTCTCACTCCCCCCACCCTCCTACCCCCCCATCCCCCCCAATTTTTTTTAAACATCTAATAAATTACCACACCCCACATTATACCCCCTCTAACCCCAACCCCCCTAGACCCCACCCCCCAATTTTTTTTATACATGTAATAAATTACCACATCACACATTATACCCCCTCTCACCCCCACCCCCCTACCCCCCCACCCCCCCAAAAAAAAAACATTTTTTTAACATTGTATAAATTACCACATCCCACATTATACCCCCCTCTCACTCCCCCTAACCCCCCACCCCCCATTTTTTTAAACATTAATAAATTACCCCACCCCACATTATACCTCCCCTCTCACTCCCCCCACCCTCCTACCCCCCCATCCCCCCATTTTTTTTTAAACATCTAATAAATTACCACACCCCACATTATACCCCCTCTAACCCCAACCCCCCTAGACCCCACCCCCCCAATTTTTTTTTATACATGTAATAAATTACCACATCACACATTATACCCCCTCTCACCCCCACCCCTCTACCCCCCCCACCCCCCCCAAAAAAAAAACATTTTTTTAAACATCGTATAAATTACCACATCCCACATTATACCCCCCTCTCACTCCCCCTAACCCCCACCCCCCCATGTTTTTGTAAACATCTAATAAATACCCTACCCCATATTAGACCCCCCTCTCACTCCCCCCTACCCCCCCTCACTCCCTCCCCCCCTACCCCCCACCCCCCCCCGCCCCCCCAAAAAATAAGGATTTGTTTAAACATCTAATAAATTACCACACCCCACATTATACCCCCCTCTCACCCCCCTACCGCCCCCCCCCCCCCCCCAATTTATTTTTTTTAAACATCAAAATAAATTACCCCACCCCACATTACACCCCCCCTCTTACCCCCCTACACCCCCACCCCCCACCCCAATTTTTTTAAACATCTAATAAATTACCACACCCCACATTATACCCCCCTCTCATCCCCCCTACCACCCCCCCCCCCCTATCTTTTTTTTCCTTTTTTTATTTTTGAAAGATCGTCTATTAAATTATTGAATATGAACAATTTCCCCATTATGGCTTACGTTATACTGTCAAGCTCTCGAATAGTCGAGCGCGCTGTCCTCTGACAGCTCTTGTTAGGTCACAAGGTCAAAGGTCAAGGTCACAGTGACTCGAAATAGTTAAATAGTTTCCGGATGATAACTCAAGAATGCTTGCGCCTATAATCATGAAACTTCATAGGTACATTGATCATGACTGGCAGACGACCCCTATTGATTTTCAGGTCACTAGGTCAAAGGTCAAGGTCACAGTGACTCGAAATAGTACAATGGTTTCCGGATGATAACTTACATTAGGTCAAGGTCAAGGTCACAGTGACAAAAAAACGTATTCACACAATGGCTGCCACCACAACTGACAGCCCATATTGGGGGCATGCATGTTTTACAAACAGCCCTTGTTGCTGTTTGTTTATACCAAAAAAATACTCAAGGCGAAAGTCGTCGTTTTCGACTTTTACCCATAAAATTTCGATAGAATCTTCACCAAACTTCTGCATATCAGATAAAATTATTGCAAAGGTCGATAATCATCCTAATTTTGCCAGGAACTTCATACTGATTGCCCTTTGTCCATGCAATAATCTCGAGTTCTTTATTTAGCTCTCTTAACTCATTCACTGTTTGCCGGATCTTTACAAAACTTAGTAGAAATGGCGTCTTTTTTTCCCAAATATATGTATATATCTGTTCTTTAACTTGTTGGTGACTTAAGCAATGCTCGGGTTTTTTGTTGGTGACTTAAGCAATGCTCGGGTTTTTGTTGTTTGATTTAGAAATATAATCCACGTAATTCCGAATGGAAAGCATTTGTCCTTGCGCTCAGAAATCCGGAAAATGTGCGGATAATGGTTCAAATATTAACAATGCGAAACTCCAGTTTAACCAGCTTGAGGCATGAGAGAAATCTTATGACCATCACGATTAATTGTTTTTTGGGAGTTTTCCAACTGCTAAAAAATAAGCAAAGAACGTTACAAAATTACTCTTAAACACAGTAGCGCACACACATTACAAATAAAATGAATAAAACCGAAGGTCACCGCATTGGGACTTTATATGCAAATCATTAGGGTTTTTAAAAAGCTTTTAGTCAGCGCTTACCTGTCAAGAAATATTAACCACATAGCAACACATTTTAAATTGAACAGTATTATGTGCAACATATACATGTTAAAAATAAAATTCAGGGTGTTATTGTTCAACCTTAACCTTCGACCTACTACAGTAGGGATAAAATAGCACCCAACGCATCATATCCAGCAAGTTGTAATACTCATTTTGTTGACATTCCGAAATAACATACAGTAATTAATCACGAAGGCTAAGATAAATTGCACATGAACAGCATCTGAGTTTATGAGAATATTGCGAGTTAAATGTACGAGAATGTCATAACACACATTTAATATAAATATAGAGAGACATGCAGACGGAAAGATTGTAGTAGTGGTAAAACCTGTTCTACGAGGATATAATAATCGTTTGTCAATTGTATTGAACGTTGTATTAAAAAATGGTGCATCTTGCAACGTATGTTAAGTAAAGCTTGTTGCTAGTGTAGCTAACATTAAAAAAGAAAGTACTATTCACCAGCTCCAAATTATGAACGTGTAATTTAACTTAGCTATTATTTTTATCACACGAAATTAAACGCATGGTATTTTATTCGAATCACCTACGCTTTTTGTTTTGCAGCCTAATTACGTTATCACATTTATTTCTTGATCGAATACAATTGTTGAACGCAATATCACATTTTATTGTCAAAATTTGATCGATTACAAAGATAATTGTTTTGCTAAAATTACGAGCGGTATTAATAAAAAAGACCAATTTAATAACTTGTTTTTATGAGTACATATTTTATATAATTTTACTAAAAAGTACATCGACAACTTAAATATTGTAATGAAATGCCATCTTACAGAGCTATACAATTTTAACAGAGGTACAATCCTTCATATGGACATCAAATCCAAGAACGTTGTTGTTGACTCTGAACTGAACGCACGGCTTATTGATTTTGGTCTTGCAAGAGAGGTGAAGGAAGGAGAAGGTTTGCAGACTTCGACTCCTGTATACGGTACAAAGGGCTATTTTCCAACAGTTGAACATAAAAGACTTACACCAGAACACGATTATCATAATTTTGGAATAGGTAAGATGCTATATTACAGCATGTATAGACTTATTATGAATAAATGAGTTTACGGTAAGGGTTTTCAATTAATATTGATATCTACCAATAAATCAAACGCATTCTTGTAAAGTTTGCTATATTTTATTCAAAATGAAGTAATGTTTGTCTGGAAACATTAGACCTAAATTAACTGATTACAGAAAACGTGAGATTGCATTAGCATACACATAAAATATATATGTTTGAAAGTTTTTTTGAAACATCCCTGCTTGACATTTGATAAAATATTTATATTACCAAAACATAATATTTTCTGTTAATTTTTATTATTAGCATATGATTATATATGATTATGTAGATTATTAATAGTATGGTTTTAATCCTTACAATTGTATTCAATTATCAAAAGCTTTGCTGCAAACTTATTAAATATTCGACATTTAAAAGAACAAACAACAACAAACAGCCTCATCCCTAATTTCTTCACGAACAAAAATGAATGACACTTTGTCTACATGAATGATATGCAACACACATTTCGTAAGCTCACGTGTCTACCTTACAAACACATGTTATGAACAACCTCGAAATGTTCACAAATGTGAAACAAATAAAGTGTTCAGACGTTATATCTTATGATTAGTTATTGATTCTGAAAAATTACTTAATGATTATGTGTGTCTCCAAAATTAAATGTTGTGTATATCTTGAAATATGTTTGTAATAAGCTATTGCTTTTAAAATGTTTTGATATAATACAATTTATTGGATTACAATTATTTCTAGGTACACATATTATTTTGCTTACATTATGCTTTATATACAGTTATCAGAGAATTACTGACAGGCGTTGATCCAACGGAATGTGCGAAGGACGATGCCATACAACTGCGCAAATGGGACAGTAGAAGAGTTGGGAATAGTATACATGTACATATATTTAAAACAGTTACTGTAGTTTTTTATCAATAAATTTATTATTTTGTTGTTCGTTTAAAACTTATGGAAATAGCTATGAAAATGTTTACTTTTACCAGTTTGTTTTCAATATAATTCTCCGAGCAAAGTTCTTATGATCAATATACATAAAACCCGTAAATACAATATAAATGTATGTCTTAACCTTTATACACAAACTTCACGAGTAGTGCGAACCAATCTTAATATTTGTGCCTTATACGACAATTAGATGTGAGCATCAGCTTTAAATGCCATTAGTGACAGTGTTTCGGTGTTAAACCAACTTTTCGATTGGTACTCATGGATGCCTGTATTTATGTAAATATTGATTATAAGCAACATCAACAAACTAATTAACGTGACAAATGAAAACTGCAAAGTCAATTTAGAAGGTTGAAATGTCTCTTATTGCATATCTTGACGTTCTCCTGTGGGAATTTAAATGTGACGATACTCTGTGGAATTTTTTACTTTTACGATTAACAAACTTGTTTATTTCATATTTGTCTACAACACGATAAGCAAAACATTTCCATTAGATTTGTATAGCATAAGTCATAAACTACCGAATACGTCCTTAAAAATGCTGAATATTCATGTTTATACGATTTTCATACGTATTGACTAGGATCGAGTTTGGCCAAAGGAATTCAATACAAGACAGAAAATAAGAGCTCTAGCAGATAAGTGCATCGACAGCATTAAGAAGGAAGGAACATTGAAGTCAAAAGGCATCTGTGATGAATTAAAGGTTTGTAAATTACAGAGTATAGAAGGAGCAACAGACAAATCTTATTAAATATCTCTAATCATCAAATAATCGAAGCCTAATCTCATATAACTTAAATGTGCACTTAATTAAGTATTATTAGACGCAACAGTGGCATAGTGGTATCCCTTATAAACTGTGCTTGGTGTATTATTATTGTTATCGTACCTCTACGTTGATATCTACCTTATGAAAAGATGCCTGCTATATTTCTATACGCCCGTTTTTCAAAACGGGACGTATTATAAGATCAGCCTTGTCGGGCGGCGGCGGCCACAGCAGTGTCCGCTTTCTAATTCAAATAGTTTTAATCCGATCTTCACCAAACTTGTTCAGAAGTTGTATCTTGATAATATCAAGGTCAAGTTCGAATATGGGTCATGCCGGGTCAAAAACTACGTCACGGGATCACTTAGTGCATTTCAATGATTTAGAATTGTGTCAACTCTCAAATTGAAGTAGTTTTCATCCGATCTTCACCAAACTTGGTCAGAAGTTGTATCTAAAAAATATCTAGGTCAAGTTTGATTATGGGTCATGCCGGGTCAAAAACTAGGTCACGGGGTCACTTAGTACATTTCAAGGAATGAGCATGGTGTCAACGCTGAAATTGAAGAAGTTTTCATCCGATCTTCACCAAACTTGGTCAGAAGTTGTGTCTAGACAATATATAGGTCAAGTTCGAATATGGGTCCTGCCGGTCAAATACTAGGGCACACCCCACTTAGTGCATTTCAATGTTTTAGCATGGTGTCCGCTCTCTAATTGAAGTAGTTTTCATCAGATTTTTTCACCAAACTTGGTCAGAAGCTGTATCTAGACAATATATAGGTCAATTTCGAATAGGGTCATGCCGGGTTAAAAACTAGGTCACGGGGTCACTTAGTGCATATCAAGCATTAAGCATGGTGTCCGCTCTCTAATTAAAGTAGTTTTCATCCGATCTTCACCAAATTTGGTCAGAAGGTGTGTCTAAATGGTATCTAGGTCAAGCAGAAATATGGGTCATGCCGGGTCATAAAAGAGGTCACAGGGTCACTTAGTGCGTTTAAAACAATCACTATTGTTTCTTTCACCCTAGTCCAAAAACTATCGTACTTTGCAAAACCTTCAAACGGGCGTATCTTATGACAGTTGGGCACTCTTGTTAAGTGTCCGGTTAGTAGGTGTTCACATCAGTGAATATTTTGAGGTGCCCTAAATGTGTAGGAATAAGCGATAAAGTCTTCATTTCTGATACAAATGACTCAGAAGCAGCACAACCAACAGTTTAATATAAGTTGTTTGGTACATTTGACTTTTTAAAAAGCAACACAAACCGATAACAAGTATTTTACATACATTACCTTTAAGTAAACATAACGTCATTCTTTACTTATAAAATGTCATAAAACATGAATACTCGCCATAAAATTCGAGGATGTAGCGATTTATTTCTTTTAAAAAGATGGCTTAGAGTTGTGATTAACAAAACAACTAGTCACATAGCTTTTTAACATATAAGCCTTTGCACGAATTAAAAATGGCTTTGCAAGCATCGCCCATTATTTATTTTGATATATGATATATCGAGTGCACAGTGGGCTGTTATGCTCTATATAGCCTGAATAATGTTTAAAACCTGTAATGCCTTTTTCTGTTCCACGCATAAGGATATTATGAGAACAAACGGCGTCAAAACCTGGAAAGGTTGGAATGATCAACGATGTGAAATATGTATGGTGAACGAACACGATGCAAAAAGCCGTAAGTTAACATCAAGTTGTCTTTCAATAATGTGTATATCATTGAGTAAATTTATATACTCTTGATGAAATACTTGCGCTAGAAGCAATAAATATTCATAGCGATAGTGAAAGAATTCCCATATTATGTAATTTCAATTTTTTATGCCCCCGGTAGGGTGGCATATAGCAGTTAATCTGTCCGTCAGCCCGGCCGTACGTCCCTCCGTCTCTCTGTCCGCCCGTCCGTCCGTCCGTCCGAAAACTTTTAACATTGCCCATAATTTTTGCAATATTGAAGATAGCAACTTGATATTTGGCATGCATGTGTATCTCATGGAGCTGCACATTTTGAGTGGTGAAAGGTCAAGGTCATCCTTCAAGGTCAAAGGTTAAACAAACAAATCCAAGGGAAGTAACAATCTATTAAGAGAGATAATATACATCAATCATTTGGCAGGTACAGATAATTTTTACAAGGAAAGTAATATTTTTTAAAGGGATATAATAAAAAAATTAAAAAATATAAATCAAAGCGGCGCAGTAGGGGGAATTGTGTTTCTGACAAAACTTTCAATAGTCAGCATAAGTATTTTTTCATGACGTCGGAAAAAAAAATCCGGAACTATGTTAACAAATAATTATGATTGAAATGTGGACCCATTTAATGCACGAATTAATGTTTCCAAGTTCATTGACCAACAAGTAGAATCTTAAAAACAACATTACGAAAACATTACTAATTAAGACTACATGCCAGCAACACAACCTTGTTTTGTACAAGACTGAATGCCTCAATTAACTCATCTTGTTCTCCCAAAATGTTTTCTTCAATCGTTACAGCATCAATTTAATGGGGTTTATCTACTTTTACTATATTTTCCATTATTTTCTTATAAAAGATACGTATAAAATGGTATTCGTACATGTTTATCTCGTTTTTATAAACGCTCAGAACAATTATTTAAGATAAAAAAGTTGCCCCTTTGGACACTGTAAGCGGACTCGGGAAAATCAATTGTGGTACTAAAATCGTTATAATTAAAATAAACATGAACTCATAATATCTGCATTTATTCAAGATATTTTCATTTCGATAATTGAATAACCTTTGGAACAACTTGTTCTGTGAAATGTTAAAGCAAATATAAATTTAACCGCACAAACAGAAACAATATTACCGCAATCGTATAATAAATACAATGCAATGACTATTACATTCGGTCAAACATGTAAACAGTTTTGAATGTAATGTGTGTGCAGTGTTCACATCCATATCTTTCGATGGATCTTAACAAAAATACAAATGTGCATGTTGGATTAATTATGTTGTATCTTGCAGAATGTTTCATAAATATATTGACTTTCAATATTGTTAATTTTGTATAGTTAAATAAAAACGTGTGTATATGTCATATAAATTAAATGACAATTATTCATTCTGTTTATTAGTTTGGTATCAAATGTGAATTTATTAGATCTGTATCGAGTGCATTGGCATACTTCTATACAGACATGTTCCAAGAAGGCATAGGAAGCTACCAGGCACATTCGATACCCTGTTTTCCCTTTTGACTAGGTTACACGTACATGTTTGTAAGATCAACTGTAACCCATTTTCTAAACCTAATCATCCCAAAGTTTCTTAATGTTTAAATAATACATGTGCAATCTATAAAAAAAACTCTAGTTCAAGTTCCCTATGAGATACTGTTAACATATTCGCAAAATGTACTTTCAAAACACTAGATCGTACTTCTAAAGTTGTGGTCTATTTCATTGTAGAGACTATGCAATATCTTGGTCTTCATATTTAAATTCATATTTGTTCCTTTTTATGCCCCCTGGTATGGTGGCATATAGTAGTTAAACTGTCCGTCAGTCCGTCTGTGCGTCCGTCCGAATACTTTAACATTGCCATAACTTTTTCAATATTGAAGATAGCAGCTTGATATTTGCCATGCATGTGTATCTAATGGAGCTGCACATTTTGAGTGGTGAACGTCAAGGTCAGGGTCATCCTTTGTGGTCAAAGGTCAAATATATGGCTTCAAAGCGGCGAAATAGGCATTGTGTTTGTGACAAACACATCTCTTTTACTGTAAACTTACATGCAAAGAAGATGAACTATGGAGTACATTATCCATCCATATTTCTTCTTTATTAATGTCAAAAGCCACTTAATCTTTTGTTTGTTTACGTGATGATGATATCAAACCAATTCAATTTGAAATACTCATGCTTCACCTTTAATGTTATATGTAATGACGCAATTTACTTGACGTGTGAAAACCATTTTGTAACAAAAAGGATATATATTTTTCAAAAATTCGTGATTTCTTATAGAGTTCTTAATGATTGATAAATATTCATAACAATGCTGTTTTTGTTTCAGCCGTGGCTGCAATTAATCATAAGGACTGCCCAGGCAAAATTAAGATATGTCATGCCTGTATGCGCAATTCGTACTTTAATCCAATCAAATGCCACACATGCGATAACGACATCAAAGCAGTAATTGGTAAGTGGTTCGACACTTTTAATATTAGTGTAACTTGAATACCAAAAATAGAATGAGCTGAACTGCCATATGCCAGATTTGATATATACCAAAACAACCAGTAGAAAAGAGGGTAATATACACCTCAACGTCGTCAGTCTGTTGGTATTTTTTCCGAAAACTTGTGCAGACTCTATCCAAACACGTATTAACGACTTACGCGGCAATTCTAAGATTGTTTACACTTGTTATTTAATATTTGTTGGTAATTTGCGAAATCCATATATTTCTGATTTGAAATTGAAATAAAATCTGGGGTTACCAGTTTTGGTAAACAACATGACTATTTAAGCGTTTCACGAATATGCCATAACGGTCAAAATTGAGTAAAAAGGTATAACAAACTGTTGAGAGTAATTTAAACCTCTATACATGTAAATATACGTTTAAATTTATGAACATTTTGTAACAATAATATTTTATATAAAAAAACATCAATTACAACATTATTTAAGTCTTTATGGATCAGTTAAAGAAACAACAGTTTTCTCAGTTTCACAAAAAATACTTACATAGATATAAATCAAATTGTTCGTATTCGTTACATTTTGGTACATTGTTTTCGTTCAAACTTTGCCAAATGGCATGGCTTACCACAAATTAAGAGGACAAAGCGAAAAGAACAAGGTCCACAGAGTCGTTAGCTCACAATTACAGTTCAACTGCACATGACAAAATACGATAAAACTTGTAGTCAAACACTATCCTCATTTTTTCAGAGTTAATCACAAATGAAAAGGCACTAAATACATATTCATGTCTGGTAACTCAGTGGCTATTTCTATGTTGATTGTTAGGTGCATATATCTCATCGGGAATCAATGATGTACTAGTATTTTGAATTACGATGTTTCTCCATTCTTTATGATATACACCATACATGCATTCAATATAACTATTCAAGAGCACAAACAAATATTGTTCATATATAAGCTCTTAATGTATTATTGTAGGGGATGGTTGGGGTGCAGTGTTGATCGCCGGATATGACGAGCATGAAGCAAACTTGTTTAAAAAAGATGTGACAGCATTTGGAGATGCTATAACTAGTACAGTATTACCGACAATGTGTATCAGGTAACATCCGTTATACGTATTATCGTTGGTATTACAGCTTATATAATATGTGAGTACAGCTAGAACGTATCATCATTATGTACTTTCAACCCATGTGTAAACGATATCATACACAGGATATTTATGCCCCCCTTCGAAGAAGAGGGGGTATATTGCTTTGCTCATGTCGGTCGGTCTGTCGGTCTGTCGGTCTGTCCGTCCACCAGGTGGTTGTCAGACGATAACTCAAGAACGCTTGGGCCTAGGATCATGAAACTTCATAGGTACATTGATCATGACTTGCAGATGACCCCTATTGATTTTGAGGTCACTAGGTCAAAGGTCAAGGTCACGGTGACCCGAAATAGTAAAATGGTTTTCGGATGATAACTCAAGAACGCATATGCCTAGGATCATGAAACTTCATGGGGAGATTGATCATGACTTGCAGATGACCCCTATTGATTTTGAGGTCACTAGGTCAAAGGTCAAGGTCACGGTGACCCAAAATAGTAAAATGGTTTCCGGATGATAACTCAAGAACGCATACGCCTAGGATCATGAAACTTCATGGGTAGATTGATCATGACTCGCAGATGACCCCTATTAATTTTGAGGTCACTAGGTCAAAGGTCAAGGTCACAGTGACCTGAAATAGTAAAATGGTTTCCGGATGATAACTCAAGAACGCATACGCCTAGGATCATGAAACTTCATGGGTAGATTGATCATGACTCGCAGATGACCCCTATTGATTTTGAGGTCACTTGGTCAAAGGTCACGGTGACCCGAAATAGTAAAATGGTTTTCCGATGATAACTCAAGAACGCATACGCCTAGGATTATGAAAACTCATAGGTAGATTGATCATGACTTGCAGATGACCCCTATTGATTTTGAGGTCACAAGGTCAAAGGTCACGGTGACCCGAAATAGTAAAATGATTTTCGGATGATAACTCAAGAAGGCTTTTGCCTAGGATCATGACTCTTCATAGGTACATTGATCGTGACTCGCAGATGACCCCTATTGATTTTCAGGTCACTAGGTCGAAGGTCAAGGTCACAGTGACAAAAATCGTATTCACACAATGGCTGCCACTACAACGGACAGCCCATATGGGGGGCATGCATGTTTTACAAACAGCCCTTGTTAATGATGAATATGACGACCAAAAGTATAACGATCCTTTACTGCCTTTGAAAAGTACTACACACATATACTTTCTTAACCATAATGCACACTATTATTCGTAATAAGCGATGCTAAATAGTGTTTTCCCAACAGCAGTGTTTGGCATTGTAGGTATAGTATTTGTGATATAATTTGTAACTTTGTTAGAGGGCCACTTTCCATTTCACATTTACGTACTTTTGTTCACTCACTACATGTTAATGCTCATTATTTGTTAATTTCAAACGCGACATATTATGAGCACCTTTTAAAATATAAAAATAATGTTGTTTTTTGTTGACGTTTTTTCTCACGTTTCACAACAACCTTTATTAATGACATGAGTAATAACCGTGTATATTCATGTTCTCTTTATAGAAATTGACACATTATAGTTACTGTTTTGATGCATATATAATGATGTAAAAGATATATATATAAAATATGTTTATACGTTTATACCTACACATGTTTTTATACGTATATAAGATAGACAAATATTAATTGACATAATTACTGGTTTTGTCGTGCAATATTAAAGTTACATTATGCGCATCTAACACTGTTGAATTGAGTTGAGCAGAATTAACAGGTCAAATGAGTTAGTTAAAATGTAGTAAGTGACCAATTATCTGCAACTCATCTTGCTCCCAGTTGTTTATAAAATATATATTAAATTCGATATTTTACATGACTGTCCCAGTCCTCTAAGCCGAGCGGAACCGTCTTTGTATTAGGATCGGAGTAATTGTTCGTGTGTCGTATGAATAGATATCGTTGCAGGAAATTTAAATGTTCCGTAAAAAATGTGTCTTTGCGTCGTATGAACGAATCCGCACTAAAACTAAATGTAGATACACATCGTACATGCATGATCAGTTGTCAAACGAAAGTACGGTTGATATTGAAATGCATTATTTTTCTCTTTCTGGGATATTGTTTTAGAATGTTGATGCTGCATTAACACATTTAAGTGTATATGAAGTGAAAACACCAAAAATAAACAACGGTTGTGATAAACACCTATAAACATAGCATATACTGTAAGATGCGAATAATGTCACTTTAAGGTAAAAAACACTAATACACTCCCAATATGATAAACTAACTGGCAAAGTAAAATGTTAAAACAAAATACTATCGGAGGTGGTTGTTACATTGACCGTATTGTACATAAATTGGACATCGATTACATTTTGCATTGAAATATTACTTATGCTGTGCTTTTATGTCGCTGGGTGGTGCAAAGTGTGCAGCCAGTCCGGGACTCGAACCCGGGACACCTCGCTTAAAGGGCGAGTGCTCTCCCGTCTGTGCTAACCGGGCCGCCACACATCTTTCCACCAATCCCGCTTTAGTTCGGTACCGTGACATTCTTCCCTGCCAAGTTGGAATTCGTCCTCGAATTCGAGACAGAGAACAGTGAATTACTGATCACGACAAACCCACGGGCAAGTTCTATAGAGAACTGTACCCGCCACGGTCCCCCGTTGGGCGCAATTGTCGCCGGGTGGTGCAAAGTATGCAGTCATTCCGGGACTCGAATCCGGGACACCTCACTTACAGCGCGAGTGCTCTCCCGACTGAGCTTACCGGGCCGCCACACATCTTTCCACCAATCCCGCTTTAGATTAGTACCGTGACATTTACATGCGAAGTGATGTAAACGTCTTTTAACAATGTCCATAATAAACATGCATATTGTGTTTCATTGCAGCAAATCCAACTTAGTTGTTGTTGACTGCAATACAAAAAGCGAGGAAAGTGCATCTTCCAGGATTGAAAAGGCATTTAAAATACTCGAGTCAAAACACGTACATACGTTGGTTTTTCTGTACTCAGGACATAATAGCAACTTTGGATTTCAAATTGGAAGAACATCAACTCAAGATGAAAAATCTGAATATTTGTTCTATCATATAGACGAACTATGTAAATGCATTGAAGAGATCAACGGTTTGGAAAAAGTGATATTATTTTTGGACTGCTGTTACGCAAAACCTCTTAATGTCCCCGATCATATTTGTCTGATACAGTTCAATGCTACTGGTCCCAACGACAAAACTGAAGTCATTGGTGCAAAAGGGAGTATATTTACACGATACTTGGTACAAGCCTTTACGATGAAGGCGTCAGGTGAAAAGTGTAAACTTCATGATTATGACTGTTCCATTACTGGTGACTTCATAACACTTGGGTCGTTGTGGGATTACATATTACGTCATAGCCAACATGATGGCATGGAGAAAGAGAAAATGACACCATATCAGAATACAAAGAATGTTTGTTTGGATACGATGTTTTTGGCATATAATTATAATTTCGAGGTGAAATTTTGCTTTGATGTAAGAGTTCCCGATGAAAACATCAATCAAATGATAGAAGTGTTACCAAGACAACTGACAGAGTTTAGAGCTTTTAAGCGGGATATTCTTTTTCCAGCTTGTTTTGGTACGTTACACTTCAGTTATGTTTAGTAATATTAAATAAAATAGTGATTATATTAATTATAACATGACCTACGCTCTAGGAGTGAAATAACGTAATGCTCAATTTTGTTTAAACACGGGTGTTATTACACTAGTCATATAACTGTGAAATGACGTCATTTTTGTGACGAAATGACGTCATTATTCCAGCGATTTTCTTCAGTTAAACTCTTTTACAATGCGAATAAACGGTGAGCGTCAAATAGAAAGAAAATATGTTGGTCATTTTATAGATAAAATCTTAAATTCGTGATCATTTTGTATTGAATTTAATAAACTCGTCATCTAAAGGCAAGCCTCGTTTTTATCTTTATTTAGATGACTCGTTTAATAAATTCAATACAAAACGACCACTCATGCAAGATCCTATATGTATTAAATACAATAAACAATTTTTAAGAAATATTCCTCTGACGAACATTGATAAAAAGTATTATTCCAGTCAACGATTAGCATTTGAATAAATATATACTTTTAGACATGTTAACAAACAAAATGAACATCCAAGCGAGTCTACGGCCAGCTATGTCGAAGTATGCAGAGATCTTGGTGATCGAGGTTGATGGTGGTCCCAAGCACACCCAGGAGATAGACAACATGGAAAAGCTTTTGCTGGCGTGGTATTCAAAACGGTTGTTCCGATGCCGATTCCGTCAGTGTACCGAGATAGATCAAGAGCGACCAGTTGGGGTTGTTTTGAGGAATGGCAATAATGTCTGCGAAATATTGTCGCATCTTAATCCAGAACAGGTAGTTCTAGAATGTCAGTTAATAAAAGTTATACACGATATATTTTATTATCGGGCTTCGTACTGTACGCCACATGTTACAATTTGTAATTCTACTTATAAACATTAAATTACAAAATTTATTAATGCTAACCTTTCAACAATGATCACGTGTCTTGAAATGCCGTGCACGTGCAGAAGAGGCGTATCCGCGACCATATATTCAATGTTGTCATATTTTAGTCTTCAGAGCCTTTCCGCTGTAGAGCTAATCTGTGTTTGTGGATTAAACATGTTTATGATATTTCCTACACATAGATTGCTTGAAAATGTTATGTAAATACATCGCGAACTTGATAGTTTAATTTCTTATCAATGATTATCATTGATCGTTCCAAGGCGATAATCCCATATTAAATCATTTTAAACAAGGATTTACCTCCTGATAATGTTTCTTGAGTTTCGTTGTTTTAGCTATATTTCAGTCAAATATATTTCCTAACTTATTTGTATTGTGATGTTCAGCACCCTCGTGATATAGACGGTTTGGAGGAATTGATGACGGCATTAGACACTGAGGAAGGCAAGATACATCCAGAATCGGTCCAGCCGTTGAAACTCTTTAATGACAAATTGTCAGCACTATTGCATGCCGCAAAGGAAAATAAGGTACCCCACTTCACGATGTTTTATAAGTTTCTTTATTGACACATAATTGTGAGAAGCTTGTGGAGTGTACTGGATGTCATGTCAGGACGCCATTTTCTTATGGGCTATCAAAAGAGTATGTTTGTACTCATCGACATTAGTTTGTATGTCAAAATAATCTTAAAAATGCAAAATCGGTGTATTTGCGGACTTAACATTCTTATTTGGGAGCATAACTTTGCCAGACTTCAATAAATGAATTCAATAAACCTTGAAAAAATGGTATGACCGTTCTGTTACAGAATCCCATATACAAGAGCTATTGTTTTAGATATTTTAGACTGAGTATATAAGGCCTTTTTCCTAGAGCGAGTATCAAGATAATGCAGTAAGATCAACAGTAAAAACTATTAATAAATCTCTTTACCAGCAAATATCAATTTTAAAATAAGCATATGTGATAGGTATTGCAAATTTATTGTTATTAACAAGAACCAGGTTCCTAGACCGAGGGTCAAGGTCACAGTGTGAGGTCAAATTATAGAATCAGCTCCTGACAAATAGACAGAGTATCACTTAATAATGGATACTTTGTTTAAACAACTTAGTAGGAGTGAATAGCATTGGTCAGAGGTAATGTATAAGAAATCTATAAACAGTGTTTTAATCCTTACAACAAAAACACTTTATAACATCGTTCCATCCATTACTGCGTAGTTGAGGATGCCAATTGTTAAAAATGTTTAAGTTACTTTTCTGGAAAGGAGTTAATTTAACTATCCTATCATATTTCGGAAATTCTAACTGATGTATACAACAGTTCGTTAAGTTGGATTCAACAGCTATCACAATAAACTAAACAAGGTTTCATAGTTCTCATCTTCCAATGAGTAATATTAAAAACAAACGTGAAGTAATGATTGAAACTAAACATAATTAAATCAAACATATTTATTATAATAAATTAATCTTTTTATAGTATCAGATTAAGACGTCTGTAGTGAAATGATGGTGTGATTTTTTTTTATCAACTTCCGGTTGACTGATACAAAAATAATCAAAGAATGTATCTAGCGTTAAAATTGACCATCACCTCGTGGAGGTGTAATGGATAATCAATAAAAATGTGTTGTTGTTGTGCACATGGTTATGTAGCATCAGCTTATGGTCGTCAATCAAAATTATTTAAAGCAAGAACAACGACAACAAACAAACTTTCGTCGTTGCCAGAACTCTCGAACATCATTTACTAAAATCGCATGATGTATTTCTTTAACATTAAGATAAAAAATATAATAAATTCTCTTCCTGAAACGCTGAAAGTCGAGCAAATATTGTGGAGATCATACCTCTTAGGTTAGTCTAATGTCAGCCATTCCATAATGTAAAGCATATGGGCAGTTTACAATATGGTGGACAAGTGATTTGTAAGATTTTACTTGTTAATATGTAACACTGGCTTTGTTGTCATTTCCATAAAATTACATTAGCATTTTAATCACTCAGATTAAAATACGTACTAATTCCTGATTTTTTACCCAAATGTACGCAAAGTGTGTTGGTATAGAATTGTCTTACAATGATCAATAATAAAAAAGATACGCGTTAATTACTGAGTTGTCGCGATTTTTGTAACTTCTTATTTATTGCAGTATATACATGTTTGCGCGCAATAAGATACCATTTGCGAACAAATTGTATTATAGCCGAAGCCTAATTTTAAATTGTGATTTAGGTGATATTAAGTGGTATTACCATCGAAGCTATATTGTATGATTTTAAGGCGGCACACATTCAAAATAATATTTTATTCACAAATAAGACTATTACATCGAAAATTAAAAAAAAATATAACAAATTATACAATTTCAAAATTTTAGCACATTAGCAGCAAAGCTATTTAAGTACAGTAACGCGCATGACAAATTCAAATAGGCCTAGTTGCTTAAAATGTTATAACTTAAGTTATCTTAGAAAAAAATAAATGCTTACCTTATAGGAGTGTTTAACCGACACAAATAAATTCAAATAAATACTTTTTAACGTGAGTACCATGGGTATAATAAATTAAACCAGTTATACCGTAGGTGATCTTTTTAAACCAGACTTTATTTCATTATAGTATGTTAAGATCGGCTACCGGAATACATCTCTCATTTGTTATTCGATCCTTATATAAACCGATAATAGATAGATATAAAATATTATCATACCACCACATTGATATCTGCTTGATATCATGTTGCCTGATATCTTTTTTTATATCACGGTCAACAGGAAGTTCATATATCAGTCATGTGTGGAGGCTACTAAGTACATGCTGATGACGTCATGTAACAAACGGACTACTTTTTTTAACACGCCTTCATATGCAGACATCAAAGGTCAAAGGTCATATCAAAAGTTCAGCACTTAATATAAACAGACCAAACAAATAAAACAAACAATACAAAACCAGTAAAAATAGTAAAAAAAAAAATAGTAACACACTTCACAATAAAACCCAATGAAATATGCATTAAATAATGAAATAATTTTAAATCATAAATGATAATTAAGGTTTCATTTGTCGTCTTCTACAGTTTGCTAAATGTGCCACAGGAATTGTGTTTGATAAGGCTAGTTAAAGCTAATTTCTTTTGAAAATAAGGACTTTAACATAAAAAACATATTTAATACAATAAATAAACATTACCATGTCAGTCTTTGTGGATGGAGGTAAGATGACATTGTTTTGGACGGTTTAATGGAGGAAGTTGTTATGTCGATCTTAGGAAGACCTTGCCAATCAGTTTGAAATAAATCTGAGTGCTTAATGAACCATGTGATGAAAGCACGAATGCAAATGTCAATTCAAATAAAAGTCATTTAGAATCCCTTACTGAAACAAAATCAAAAACTGAGAACAGTGAAAACATATCAGACGCCATAGAAATAAAAACCTAAGCTGTAAAAAATGAACAAATTTCGGCAAGCCTCGCCGTTATTTTATTTTAAGCCTCGCCTGATATATTACAAAACGATCAGACAGTAACCTGATATTCTCTATAAAGATATACGCGTTCCATGAGGTAACAATCTAAGCCAACATAACAGTTAAACATTTAGTCATGAAAACATATTTTACCAGCTAGCTCCGTTTGTGGAGCGTTTTACTTAAAATCCAAGGAGAGATCCTCGGCCCGGCCACATACCTTGTCTGGGCATTGGTCATGAGGTGTTGAAATTCTGTCTACGTCCATTCTCCTCTAACCTCTGATTAAAATCGACAGTTCACTGCTACTGTCATACGTGCGTGCACTTATTACTGATTAATCAACAATACCAAGAAAATGTGATTTGATTTACTGAACGAAGTGATATGATTGACATGCTGTTGAAAAAGGCGGAAAAGCTAAAAAAAATTTATTTGCTCAATACGAAACCAATAAGTGTTAATAGATCTGCATAACTATATAAAAATATTCAATTCCGTAAGTAAAAGCAACGCTGACCCATTTTAATCCTGCAAACAAGCATTGTTGATACGCTTTATGATTTTAAAGGATGTTACATGTGTTAGCTTTTTTGCACCCACATATAATTGGGTTTTTACAAAGTCTATCCCATTCCGAAGTATGTCTATTATTCCGAAGTGTCTATTTTATCCGAAGAGGTCAGTTTGTCATGTTCCGTGTGATAGGTAAATTGGTCATAGATATGCAGTCAGTGCTTATTCAACAATCGTATTGATTGTCCAATAATTGCAAAATATGTAACGGTTATGGAAGAACAAAATCTAATGGATGGTGGGTAAAATATTAATATTATTGGAATAAAAAAAATCCTGATGTTTCAAAACCAGATTTATCACATTTCAATAAAACGATTTAGTTGTATTACTCATAACTACTATAGTAGTAATTCATTATTAGCCTATTAGGAACAACGGTTTATGTCAAACACACGCCGTATTTTTAATGAAACCTGATGTATTTCTTTGGTACAACCAGTACAGAATAGATTTGGGTCATTGGTTCGTAAAAGTTTATTTGTAATTCTTATAGTATAACCATCATTTGAACGGTTCAGTAAATTACTGTCATTGAACCTAGAGCATTTGGATTATTATGATCTCTTGTTTTAATGACCTACACCTATTACTAACTTGTGAAATGTTCAACAAGTATGAAAAGGTGATAATATTTGAAAAGTTGTTTATGAAAAAGCAATACTGATGTGTAGGTAAAGCGTAGTACTTTATACACTATTTAAACGTTCAGTTTCATATGTTTGTATCGTTATTATAACAATCTATGTACAGTTTCTCTCCGATGACAATTTTTTAAATATTAGTTTTGTGTTTAACATGACTTGTTTAACGGACGAAGATTAGTCAAAATTATTAGTTAAAAGTTATAAATATTTATTTTTATGTTATGCAACTTTTAGTTGAAAAACAGAAAGTTGACAATCAACTGCATTGACGTCTTCGAGAACGGATCTGTCACCCTGGTGTATATGGAGTTAACAAGTCCTGAAGAACAACTTGTCAATTGACGCTTTGTTCAAATATACCTCTTCTATGTATGTACGCATTGAAGGTTTGAGTTTAAACAGATCATTTTAAGTGTTCCAAATAATATAATATAAACATGTACTTTTTTACGAAATCTACAGAAATATTCAAGCAAAAACCACTTGATCAAGATGCAGATTTAAATAAGGGTTTTATCAATAAATTTGAAGATATACTTTTACTTATTTTTTACCATTATGCTTATGAAAAATGACACATAATTATCTACAGAGAATAATTCCTTTAATTTCTCAAATTACTCTAGCAACTTAAGTGCAAGATACATAAGTAAACCGACAAAATTATTGTTAGAATTGCTACCAAAGTGACAGTACTAATTTAATTATTTTAACAGTTTGCGCAGGCATCAATTTGAAGCAACAATCGATTGATAACTTACTGTTATAAAAGGCTGGTTGTTAAGAATGTAAACACCAAGATGAAAATAATTTGAATTGTTCTGTTTAATCAATTATTGCAATCAGTGTATATCACGTTAAAAGCAGTCTTAAAGGATATTAACATGTCACACGTGGGATTTATTACTATAACAAGGCAATTGGAGTTAATGATATTGAATTATTTCGTACTTTTAGGAGTAAACCCTTTACGTTATAAAATATAAGTATTTGATAGCAGCTGTTCACATGAACTCGGGACGTTGAAACTCTTTGCATAAACATTGATTTTTTAAGTTAGAAAAAAGCGTTTGACCATCTGAGTTATTGTTCTTCGGACCAGGTTAGCAATTTATACATGTATACTATTTGTATAAAAAGACGCTTTTCATTTTTTTAAAGGTGGAGTACACGTAGTTAACTCCATCGTTATTTTTCGCTGTAGGCTGATGTCGGCATTAATCGTTGGGTGCATTCAAGTGTAAACGACTACATTCGGCACAGTCCGGTTTACTTCATGTTCCTGTAAAAAATGTCGTTTATTCTTGATTATATATATATTTCGTGGTGTATTGATTGCTGGCTGTTTAAAATGTGGGAAACTATACCGTGACATAAAATGTAAGAAAACAACCCGAACGTAATACTCGATGTACTGCATAACGTTGTGTATTAAATAGCCAACTGTATTTAAGATTACTTGCATAAGAGTATTACCCTCTTCTTGAACATGAAGTAAGACATTCCACTGATTATAACCTTATAACCGCATGAATGTGTGTTTATGCAAACAATACTTGTATTTTGATTTCCAATGTGTAATATGCATACTGATGTTCTAATTTTCATAGTTTATGAAGTGTTGATGATTCCTCCGATAATAAACGGAAATTTAATGTGACTAAGGGCCAATGACAATTAATTTAGAAGATTGTTTCAGTGTTGATACTGTGGAATATAAACGGTTACAAATTATATTAAGCTTAAAAAACAATTACTCGTGTGCATTTTTTACTTTCTTGCGTTAACATCGCGCGATAATTAATTTGCCATTGTTAAGAACATATAAGAGTGTTATGTTCCTTAATAAGCATTATGTGAGACAAGTGTATTTGGTATAACATGTATGTCACAGTAACATGTTAATATTACGTTTAGTCTCTTTAAAAATGGAATTAACCTTAAAAGTAAAACAGTATTTTTTACTTTTACAAATTGTATATGAATTGTATTAATTTTAATTGGAATATATGTATTCATTTGTGATATCGACGAATAATTTTTGTATCAGAAAAACTGAGTTCTTTGTTTTATTATCATTAAAATAAACAACGCAATGTTTAAAATAATACCGTCACAAAATTGTAAGATAAATCAACTGAAAGCATTCCATTTGTTCATGATATTGTATACATGTATTTGTAAACTGTGCGTGCCAATATTTTATTTTTATGTTTTAATATGTTATATATAAGTAAGTGATTTTTAATATTGCACAACCTGTCTTATGGTTCTGTGAGAGGCCACTTTGTAGCTGTGAGAAAGTTATATTTGCATATATTCATAAGCGAAAGGGACTAATGTTTGCATTATGATTGTTTTGTAATCCGCAATGTTGATTGGATTTAAAAATAGCAAGGTGGACACTATATTCGCAAATTTGAGTGACTTTAATTACTTATAATAGATCAGAGATCACACATTTTATATCAGAATTGCAAAACCGGTATATTAAAAGTTAATAACATTTTATTTGACGAGTAGATACTTTTAATACTTAGTATGTCAATCCCAAAATATTTGCTAATAGCGGAAATGTTATATTAATGAAGGTTTTAAACAACTATTTTTACGGATACACTACTTTAAGTGTACATGTATAGGCTATCGTCAAGTGCTGAATACAGGCGTCAGTTAGAATCCTTCGGATAACAACTGTTTCTCATATAAGATGCGTTAGCATCTATTGAAACATTGTTTGGCAGCTTTCTATTACACTTCTATAATTTAAATTTTTAATCTTCGAAATGTTTCTAATAGTGTTGATACGCATGGCTGTCATTCAGCTATCCGTGTATATTCTCGCAAGCAAGTTGTAAATTCATCAACCAAATAGCTTATAAAAAGATATGTTTCAGGAAGAAGTGGTGATAACTCTGATAAATATGCGTGATTTATGGTACATGGGTCGTGCATGTTTCTCACTGCCTGATAACAATTAACATAAGTTTCTAGCAGGGATTTTAATATGAGTGTTACTTGTTTGGCGTATTCTATTTGTATATGCTTTTTACAATTGAATTTATATACTGTTTATTGAATGAACAATAAATAATATCAGTAATAATATAGTTGTACTTAGTTTGAACCTATTTATTAAAGCTTGATTTAATCGAAAGCATCGCGCTTATTGAAAAACTCCATTCCTTTTCATGGATAGATGAGTTACTTAAGGAACGCTCACTTATAGGGATCGAACAAGAGACTTCGTGATCGCTACGCGGACATCATATCCACAACGCCACCGCAACCTTTGTACTTAATATAATTTAACCATACATTGTCATGTTCTCTTTAAGTGCAACTTTGGTTGTTTAAACACGAAATGTAATTATTCAGTGCAACTTTGGTTGCTTAAACATGCAATGTAAATATTCAGCCGCACGATTCTCGGGTAGTATTCACAAGGCATATTAAGTTAGATTGACTCTACAATTACAGTTGGATCATTAATCAACTGTAGTAATAATAACGAACAACACAAGAACATACAAACGTTCATAGTTTTGCTTTTACTATCGTGCTTTATCAATAAAGAAATATCTTGTGAATACGATCACATAATTTATTGTTCTAAAGGCCAAACAGATTTGATATCCCCGTGATGAAAGTCATTAAAAAAGAGTTACATAACTGTATATGTCATAAACTTTAATCAATGATCAAATAGAGCAAGATTTACAGACTAATCTCTATATTATGCATAGGTTACAGTACAAACTCAAGTAAATAGTACGTTAAATTATGCAAAGTTTTTTTATATATTCATTTAACATACACCGGAAAAGAAACACACTGAATATACATTAGATTAAATGATACTTCCAACATCACATTATAAAATATCGTTTCATTCTAAGATGTTTCACATTCATTCTTGATACTTCTTTAAACTTGTAAATTAAAAGACACAACTGAGTCTTAACATGTAAGCATATTTCATACACTGACAATTTGTCCAAATGCATGATTCCATCCTGTCTGGACTGAAAACAATGCGGAATTCTATTTGACAGTATAGTATATTTTGTCTCAATCAATTACCTGTTCAACATGAATCCTGGTTTTAAAAATTCTTCGGTTTCTTTCCACATCTAAAAGAACCAGCTGTGATTTGAAAGCAGGAATATAGAATTTTGCACCGACTGTCTCAACACGATCCTGAATGTAAAAGCCTCTGTCGGCTAATACAACATCACATTGTACAAGTTTTCCAAAACCCCACAAGCTTCTATGATGTGCTTGATTGTAGCTCTTCCTTCATTGGAAGTACATCAGATAACTCCTTGTGTTTTAAACCTAATCAGATCTTTGGCAGTTTTTGCCTTTTTGTATTTCGTGCAATAACGTTTGACGGTTTCTTACAACTTGCCTCAAAGCAAGCGATAATAACTGCCACGTTTGATCCAAAATGGGAACAGAACACATTTGCATTGTTTTCCTCAGCTCCTGTCGTGTCGGCCAGTATACTGCTGCGTGTAATGTCTTGAACGATGTTTCTAGAAAGTTATGGAATGTGCGCGACATTGCGTTAACCGATGCACCAAACCAATCTCCAAACAATACTTGGATGCACTAAGTCTAAGTTTTATTAGTGTCACAACCAGCTGTTGGGACTTATTCAGAACATTGCTTGAGTTTGTATAAAATCAGGTTTACCCTAGTCGTGCAAGGTTTCAAAACATCCAAATTCCTCTATAAGTGGTGTTGAGCATCGAAGTAATAGAATCTCTGCGGCAGCTGTTTTTGTCCTGTTTTGTCCTGCTACTTCTCAGAACTAACTTTCAATCTCTTGTTAACAATCTGGATTTTGTCAGGGAAGGGTATTTAAGAATAAAAACTCGACCCTTGTTCACTAAAGGTGCTCAGCACGGATTAAGCTGATCATACAATGTGGCCGGCATGTCTGAACAATTAATTAGAGACACACATGCATCTTTATGATAGAAACAGATTTAGCTTTTTACTGGCACTGTATCACGTATACAGCTAAATATTAAGGCATTTAATAATATCAAGAAATGTTTCATATTGTCACATGTGCTTGTATTAACATTTACATTCTGGGTTTAATTCCCACTAAATAGTTAGAAAAATGAAGCTTGTATTCAATAATATTAATGCTTCCACGAGTATAGTACGTTAAGGAGATAGGAATGATTGGACACTAGCCGGGCGCTTACATTATTATTGTAAATACATACGTTAGCCTCAGGCGTGCAAGGCACTCGTTAACTTTGACATATATAGAAACTTTTCTGTCAATTTTAATAAACATTTGTTATAAAGATACAAAAACATACCACTTAAATGGTCTAAGCACACTCAAATATCGTCGTAGCTGGCTCGGTAAAGATCAGATCTGGCATTAATGACGAGCCATTTTTTTTCAAGCCTGCGAGAGCACTTTCGTAGTTTCCCGTCGATGAATACTTAGTTTTGGTAAACGATACACTGGTGTGTCCTTTTCTCCGTCATCTCTGTTTAAACAACCATATACAACGCATGTTTTGATGATAGTTTGACGCAATAATTTCGTCTTTCGTTAATGATTTAACGTGAAAGCGGTGTGCCTGTGTTCTGTTTACCAAGATTGCATAGAGTCCTGATGACAGGGAATGCACTCTTTTTGTCAGCTTTACGAACCCATTTGAATGCATTCTGGCAGACTGTAAATTACATGTGTGAACATTTTGAAAACACCGGTTGGTCCATGAAACATGAAACACCAACATACTCCAAAACTTTTTTTTTCGCAGATATGACACAAATGCAACGTGCAGATCACGTTATAGTTTATACACATGTGAAATTTCAGCAAACGTGTTAGAGCCGTTTTCATATTAGTTAAATCACGGTGTATAGCTGCTGGTTTCGGAAACTTAGCAAGCTTAGCTAGTTAAATGAGTTAAATGATTGAACAGAATAGACATTCTGTCAAAATTTCACTTATTCCAGATGTAGTTAAAATTAGTTAGTAACGAATATTAGCGTGTTATTCCTCAAAATGATACTATATTTTTTATCATGTTGTACTTTATTATTTTACATGGACACACTACCTGTATAATGCGGTTTAAGTTTGTCATAAATGTTAAAATACACTTGAATCAAACTGATGATATCATATCATTTTATTTTTAATTATAGTGATTATACTAATTAAATATTTGTGTGTGTCTGAAATACGAATATGGAAGTTTTTCCCATGAATATTTTTTTTTTAAATAGATTTGTTTTTTGAAGTGTTTATAGAATAGTATTTGTGTGACGCTATATTGTGATATTCAATAAATTATTAGACTGCATTGTTCATAGTAATACCAGATAAATAAACGTTTAAATAATAAATACAATGCTTTCAGGAAAAAACACAAACGTATTCAGAATACAAAAACTAGGCAGCTATCGTCCAATATTGTCAATAATATTTTGACGTTGCTTTCACTTCGAATGACATGATGTCAGAAACGCGCCATTAAATAATGGAAAGTAAGTTGATTTTTTTCCAATTCCCCTATTATTTATTCGAATAAGGAAAAAAGAATAGTTCCGTATTCATTATTCAAGCAAAACGTATTTCATATAAGCATTTTATGAAAAATAATACATACCATTAGCGAATTAAATCAAAACACAATAAATAAAACACATTGATAATATAAATCTTAATACATGCAATTAAGTACATTTTAACATATGTGTTTGTATTAATAATCGAGTTCCTTTTTTCGAGGCTGAATAGGAAAAAGAAACAACTTCTTTTTTCCTTAGTTTAAGCGTACGATATGCCCAGGAACGTCTTCACACCGGAAGTGGACACTCCTCAGAGTTTGCCGAATCTTGTATCTGCAATAACGTCATTAACGTTAATCACTTATGCATAATAGTATACACGCTTAAAGGGGCCTTTTCACGTTTTGGTAAATTGACAAAATAAAAAAAAATGTTTCAGATTCGCACTTTTTTGTTGTAGTTATTTGTGAGGAAACAGTAATAATGAGCATTTACTATGCTAATGAATAACCATAATATTCATCTTTCGACGATTTAAAAACTTGAAAATTATAAAGCGTTGCAACGCGAAACGATTGAATATATAAAGTATAAAGGACATCGTTAATTGTATGAGCACGGATGACCGAGTGGTCTAAGCGATAGACTTTTACTTCAGGGGTCAGTGGTTTGTTCCCCGAAAAGGTTTACTTTTTTCTTTCTTCAATTGTATTTTTTTACTGGAACTTTTTAGATCCAATGTTATATTTATCAATGTAAAGTATTAATGACAAACTTCAATACATGCCAAAATCTGTGAAAAGTCCTCTTTAAATAAAGGTCGCCATTATATTTATGCTAGTACAAACAATGTACCTACATTAGAACTCGTGTGCAATTTTAAATCTTTAGAAGAACCATAATCTTATGTATTAACAAGGGGAGTGATTTGATAAACGAGCATCCAGACGATGAAACTGTCAAAGCGTCAAATTTTTGCAGTAAACACAAATAAATGAAAATACTAGTGTGTAAAGTAAATGTTTGTATCGCATTCTGGGTAAATGTCTCATATGGCCATCGCCACAGAATATTGATAGTTGGAAAACGGGGGATAGTGCGAGCTACAGTAGACATCATGTTCTTACGACGACCATGTGTCGTTCAGTACTCGACGTGAAGCATCTAGAACACTGCACCCTGGTTTGACGTCTAAAGAGAGTGTTCATAGTCACAAGTCTCAGCTGCAAACATGTCATACCGGTTATTCATCAGTATTCATGTAATAATTGCATAATCCTTGTAAGGATAAAAATAAACACAATTCTCTGTCGTTCTTATTCCAGAATGATTAAACTGTGCTTATGTTAAAGATTCTTTAATCGTTTTTTTTTTCGTGTACCGATATTTATAGTCATAGCAATGCGGTGAACCATACGAATGCTAGTTACACTCTATATTTTAGCCAAATAATAAATACTTCAACTAGAGTTAATAATATCTCAACGGGTTTTATTTCATAATGCAAATATATAAAAACAATATATACTTTATCAAAAACCATAACAGTAAATAATGATAAACACTTCGAAATAAAATTGATACCCTTTCATTTAGTGCTTTAATAATTACAAGACGATTGAATAACACTAATAAAGATAATTAATTGGTTGCTCAAATGACGTTTTGTGTTGCAAGTGTATTTATAAATAACACGATTTTCTTAGACCATATTAAAACACAAATTGTAACAGTATCACCGTATGTCCATAAGGCATGAATTTTATTTAAAATAGAGAGTTTATTGCACGTATGCAAATGTACAAACAAACACGAGAAATATTGTATTTGCATCCTACCAAAGATCTTATAAGTAATTACATAAATTGTCATAATGAACTTTTCGAAAAACAATTTTTATTTTGAAGCTTCTACATAAACAAGTTAATGTTAAAGTAATCTTATTAATCATACTCTATACATTCGGCGGTTTATTAAGCTGTCATTTTCAAGTAATATAACACAATAAAGTTTTTTTTGCTAAAGGTTTTCAACCCACAAAGTCTTCTTTTGATCTTCTGTATGCTAGAATAGAAAGTGTTCTTATACAAAGTTTTTTTTCAAATCACGCTGCATTGTCACATTATTGATTAAGACTATTGTATTCCTTGAATTGGTCTACTATAAAACCGTCAAATGTTTAATATTTGGCGTGTACTATATTATATTGGTTTGCAAGCAATATTAAAATCACTCTGGTGTCAAAATTGTTCTACCTTTATTGCAAAGTCAGGATATACGCCAAATATCCTTTATAACGATATTTCTTGTTTGAATATTTATATGTGAATCATCGCGCTCATGCTTAATAAATTTGGCAATAAGGTTGAATAATTCTTATTAAATTAATCAGAAATAGTACTTATAATGGAATTGTTGAACAAAAAAAAGAAAGTTTTATTGACATACCATAATAATATCACCAAATATCTTCATTTAAAATATTTGTCAGTCTATATTCAAGTTCACATAGTTAACGCAATAGCGTTTATATGAAACGGTCTGATCTCCCACGTCTTTTCATTGTATACTTAAGAAATTATATGTTAATGTAAATGTATTAATTGTTTGTAGATTGTACGTTTTCTATTACGAACAGTTTCTGGTTTGCAGGCGGGAAATTATATTCAAATTGTATAGGACGCTTAAATTAACAGCTGGGCTAAACAGCTATGCCGAAAAAAAGACATATATACAATTTCACACAAATACTTAAATAATCAAATACCAAATTTGTTTTATAAAACAGTAATTGATGTTTGCCTTAAGAAAAAAACAACAGAATGTTCTATATTGATGAAGGACTGGCGCAATCATCAAATAACTCTAAGGAAACGTCAGGAGGACTATAATAATCAATGTAGAGATCTTAAGGACATATGTGGGCGTCCGTCAGCGATGTATGCTCTCCCCGTCCTGTTTAACCTTTTCTTTTAGAAGATATCGCAGATGAACATACAAGACCACCGCAACTCCATCTCCATCGATGACTTAAAATCTAAAAATTAATCTCATGTGTTCCGACAGCAGTGAATTTCAAGACATCACTTACTTGCTCTCTGAAAGTGCAAAAGCATGCGGGATTAAGGTCAGCGCAGAGAAGTAAAAAATCATGGTGAACAACATATGTTTGCCTTCATGTTCCGAAACATTTGGAACCTTTCTGCACGATCGGTACTCAATTGAAATCGATTTCTCGAACTGTCGGAATAATTTCGCATCCTGTCCGGCTTAAGCGGTTTTATTCATCGAATATGATTATATCTAATTCGACTCGGGCTTTGAATTAGCCTCGTAGCAAAGTTCCCATATTTTATTTCGAAATTACTTTGTGTATCGGAAACTCACACGCAAATCATTTGGGCTGTAGTTGACAGAATCCTTTGTAAAATATGGCATAGACAAATGAAACCCATGGTTACTGATTACTTGCACGGTAGATCGACTTCACAGATCCTGATCATCAAACAGGTATTATGGGAAGAAATAGAGGTCGAACGTTCGTTAAATTTAGGAGGGGGGGGGGGATCACGTTTCCGTGTCCGTCTGAACAAACTTATATTAAAGTTCCTAACCCTGGAATCATTTTTTCCCAAATTAAGCTGCTCAAAATATGATTTTGTTTTATTTCTATGCATGTTTCCAAAAATAAATTAAAATGGGCGTTACATATAATTTCCAATTGCTGCTTTTAAACTGGTCATGAGGTCGCTTGAATAAGTGCATTGTGTGTGACGGTTATTCCACTCAGAGGTCTCTGGTGAACATATTTTGATTTATATTGATCATGAACAAATTGTAAGTGTGCTGTGAGGTTTGCAGTGTACATATTTTGATGCGCACGGGGAGTGAAAAAACTGCAACTCCGCTGTGGGATGTCTGCTGTAAGAAAATTATGTTCAAGGTGAGGAAAGTTTTCTAGTGTACATACCGGTGACATACCTTATGTGCACGGTAAGTGATAAATTTACAATTTTGCAACAATGATTCTGGTGTGCATATTCTGATGTGATCGGTGAGTTAAAACACTGAAACTCTTTTACGAGTTTTCATATGTGCATCATATACGTTTTTTTAATTTTGAAGCGAGTGGTCAGTGAAGAAACATTCTTACCGTGCTTGCCGTTGCATAACGCATCAAAACTAACTGTCCAGCGCCATTTGAAACCTTTGTTTACATACATTTCAACCAACTGACATTTTAAACACACGAGTGCTTTCATTAGTCCAATGCGAAGGTGTGTCTTTACACTAGCAGTTTTCATTCATGAATCCTGTCTGATCGCTGTCAAGTAGCACATGCGAATTGTGTATCATGTTATTTCTTAAAATTTGACCCAGCATGGGTAGAAATAAAACAAGATATATACATTTCCAGAAAGGATATTCATTTCTGCGTTGAATAAGACCGGGTTAATGAAAATCGCTGCAACATTGATGAAGTAATGGCTGTTAAAAGCGATGCATCCTGTTTTCGGATGATTTCGAGTTTAATACCTTGTTATATATTATATATTTATGATAGTGAATGTTTTTTTAAAGAAAAGTTCATTTTTCGTTATAATATGATTTATCATTCAAAATGATGTTTTCACTAATTAATATCATAGCCACACGCTTACAACCTATGGGTATATGCGGGATGCTAGGTAGTTATAACACATACGTGTTTGTCCAATTTTAATAACGCAATATAGACACATGATGAAAACTACATGTAGAAAGAACAAAGCAAGAACAGAACATACAATAATAACAAGAGATTATAAGTGATTATAACATTCATTTCAAATACGTGATCTTATTTAAGATTCGTGATGAAGCACGAGAAACAATGTAACAATAATAAATACAAGATGAAGTGAGTATAACATTTTTTCAGAAATTTCATAAAACAATGTGATACACTATGAATAAAAACAAATATTTCTTTAAAATAACCTAAATTTTGGACTCGCTTCCTCTAAACTGTCGCTGAAATTCCAGAATTGAATTGAGCAATTAATTAAAAGACGGTATTGGATAATTATATTACAATACATATTATCAATTATATTTGACCAGCTTTAAGGTTCTTTTGAAATGTCACTTTTATACAAATTTACCCTCGTTAAAATCAAATGGTTGCCAGCTCAATGTCCTATAATCGTCATAATAAATCATCGGATGTGCATGCATGCTAAAACAAATTAAAATCATTAAATTGCAAATTTTGGAGTGCTGATATATTATTCTTTACTTTACTCTAACAAATCACTTAACATATATTTTATGTTATAAATGTGCACACCGTAAATGTTTTTTAAAATATATTTCCTGAATAAATGAAGCGAATGACTGCAGTTGTTACCTGCTCGTTACCAGAAAAAACAAGTTATCTCACAAAGGTAACCTATCTGATAGCAGTTACTACAACCGTCACACGTCAAGTCATTTCAGCTAATAAAATATTATCAATTATGTTTCTAAAATGCAAAACATTTTAATTTTCCTAAATCTAAAATATAAATTGGATCTAACATCATTTCAGTTTAAATAATATAAGCCGTTATGTTTATTAAATTCAATACATTTTAATTGTCCATAATTTAAATTTTAAAATTAGACCTTATATCACTTGAGGTCTATAATGAAACGAGGAAAGTACATAACTATTTAAAACATTAAAACTTGATAAAAACATGCATTTAGTGTCGCCGGTTGTTTTATGACAATTATTATTAAAATCGTGCTGTGCTTGTGGAGAATGGATAACTGCGCGTCCAGGTTGATATAAACTGATTTGAAAAGTGGAAGCAATTCAATATATGCGAACAAGTAGGATATAGAGGGACTTGAAGTGAAACTAATTAAAGGGGCCTTTTCACAGATTTTGGCATATTTTGAAGTTTGTCATTAGATGCTATATATTGATAAATGTAAACATTGGATCTTAAAAGCTCCAGTAAAATCTCAAGAATAAAATTAAAAAAAATGAAAAAAAAATAGCCGGTACCAGGGCTCGAACCAGTGACACCCGGAGTCCTGGAGTTAGTCTGAAGAAAAAAAGCATAAGCCCTATCGGCTATCCCGCCGAGTATACACAATTTAAGTATTTTGTACCTTATATAAGGAATCTTCTTAGTTTCGTAAATGTAACCGACAACAACAGAACTCTCCAAATTATTCAATCGTTTCGCGTTGCAACGCTTTATATTTTTTAGGTTTTCAAATCGTCAAAAGATACATATAATGGCTATATTGGACTATGAAAAATGTATAGTAATACTGTTTCCTCACAAATATCATAACTAAAACGTAAACTTGCGAATCTGAAACAACTTTTTTCAATTTTGTCAATTTACCAAACCGTGAAAATATCCCTTTAAGAGTGTAAAACAAAATTAATCACGACCGAGGAACCATAGCTGATTTAATGAGCCATTAGCAGTCTCGCCGTGTGCACTTGGACATGCATAGCTTGGTCTTTGAGACAGGCATTTGACTACTGGCAAACAAACCAGATAGCTACTACAACGAGATAGCTCTCGCGTTGCCGAGGGACCAGCGGCTCCGGTCTTTCGAGGGCGGGCGGCCTGTCCGCTGTTCGTCTCCCGCGTGTGTTCGCCTAGCCGTGATGCCTGCCCTGCTACTACTACGAGAAAGCTTAACCATAAACAAGCGAACGGTAAACAAACATTGCTGCTCTTCGATATAAATGTTTAATTACTGTAAATTTATTGCTTCATATTATTAAGTACATCCTTATGGTGTCTAAGAAAAAGTACAACGAACGACATGCACAATTATCGACATAAACATGTATTTGTCTTAACGAAATGTTCACTGCTTTGCCCTATTAACATAAATTTTATACATGTATGCATTATATTTTGCAAAAATCTGTGTCTGAAAATGCGATCAGACTTTCGGGGTTGTTTCATTGGAGACATTGACGTCGGTTTGATTTACATTAGTGTTCTATGGGGCATAACCTTGATTTTCCAGCGCCTATAATCTGTTAAAACTGAATGTGTTTTTTCGCCAAAAACATACAACGCTCACGCAAGATTTACCTTTTAACTGCTGCAGCAATACGCCACTACACGAACCGTGTTCTCCAAAGTAAAGGCATGAACATAACCTTTTTCAGGATGTACCTACATAACGATTGCATTCGAAATGAAGGTAAATGTTAAATATAATAGTAGAAAAAATACCAAAAGTATGTTTGTTCCGACCAACACTCTTTATTATTTCCTTGTATTTTGTTTACAGGAATTTACCGTGCATAGCAGGGTTTTAACATTTTTTTCTGTGGTTACCATAAGACCATAAACTTGTCATTTTTAAGTAACAGTTTTGATTGCAGTTACCTTGAATTGTGAAGTTATGAGTTTTATAACATATTTCGCACACAAATTTTGTGAATAAATTTGATTCGACTGAATGTGAGGTTTGGGGGACTTTAAACTGATTTTAAAGCCGCAGTGCAAGACTTTGCATTTAACCTTCCAAAGTATTGATCATGGTTTAAGTCTTTGGTGTTTGGATCTATGATGTATTTTTTTAATTATTTAGATTTTGGTCAATTGCCTTAAATAAATGATATGGGAGTGATGATAAGAAAGACCTTTTGTGATGCAACTTGACTTGGGCTGTACAGGAATTGTCCTTGTAAACTTAAAAACGAAGTGTAATAATGCGAAATACATTGGATTAAAACAGGTTTTGTTGACAAAAAGCTGATATTATATTACATTATTACTTGTTTGTGACACTAAAATGGAAATGTATGCCACATATATCAACCCAATTTTGAATTGACCATTTATAATAAAATTGTTATGAGAAATCCATTGGCAATTGAAAGACAGTGTTGCATGTATTGTTTCATTACAGTTGTATAAACATGGGTTACACGTATATCTTGTCTGCATTAAATGAATTACTTTCTACTTTATTTCGATTTATATTAGTATACTTTCTTTCCGTATTTACGTGTTATGTTTGATCTGTAAACAAAATGGCCTTTGAAGAAAATTTCATTATATCTGTCCAGATTAATTTTTTAAAGCTGTATTTAACACACGTTTGTAAGATATATATAGAGAATACTATGTTAGTGTGATTGTGTGCTTAAATTTATCCCACGAGTGAAGAAAGGTTTACATGGCGAGGCTTGCCGAGCCTTGGTAGCCTTTCTGACACGGGTGGGATAAATTTAAGTACACAACCACACTAACATAGCATTCTATTTATCCTACAATATTGTTTTATTTAATTTATTCCTTAAATAAAAGCAAAAACACATTAAATTAACTGAATCTTACATTGCGTAGTAATATTTATTGTGATCTTTCCTGTTTACGGAAATCAAAATAGTCCTTAAGAATTCCACGCAAAAGAAAAGTAACGAGACAAAACATCGCTATACGCCTCGATTCAAATTTAATCAGCGTTCCAAATGTAACACACTCAAGTAGAACACAGACGGTTGTGTACAAACTACAATTCTTGTTTCACCACTGTAAAAAACCAAAAAACAAACATGGCTCCCGCCATTTTGAAATGTACAAAATGTGTAGACACATACCGTGGCTACGTGAAGCATGATTCAGCATTTATTCCCGCCGATATTGTTAATTTTAGTCTTTAAACAACTCTTCTTTTTACACACTTTATACTTACTTACATAAAAGTATTGTTCTACTCACCGAAGTTGCATAATAACCACGTCCATGTTTATTTTCGTAATGATTAATTTGCTTCCATGACGAGTTAAAATTCTAGACAAATTTCTTCATCGCCATCCATCTTTTCCATTTTAAAGCACTGGATGTAAGCAGGCAATTCTTTGTGGATAGACATTCTTTGATCGACTGACAAAGGAACGACTAAACCATCAAAGAAATTACCATTTTAATTCGGCATCGATTTTCTTCGAAAAGTTAAAGAACAATTCACTGACACTTTTCTTAAATTTAATCCATCAATTGTTCAACAAAATATCGAGTTATTCGAGTACATTCGACATTTTAACTAAATCGAAAATGCAGTCTCGCCAGTTTCATTCCAGTTTTATATCCAAACACTGTGTTTTTAACATTCATAATATTATAATAATCCATCGTAAACACACACACTCGTAAACTCGTTAAACGACTGCGTACCCCAAAAGACACTGCAAACGTTGGTTGGTTTCATCAACCCTTGCATTATACAATGTTCCTTGTTTTCGGTGAAGTATTTCACCTATCATGACACGATTGCAGCCCTGTTGAATAAGCCAGCATGCAAATGCAAAAATAGTATCTGCCAATGTTGCTGGAGCAATCCTCACACTGCAAAGGTCATTACTGCCTATATCAAGGAAAACAATATTGATGTTTAAGACACTGACAAGATGAGCATCTGTCCAGACAGACTTGGGTTTGTCTGGATGCATAATTGTAGCCCCTCCGACTCCATGCCAGTAAACTTGTATGTGCTGTGAATCAAAATTCATATTAGTACAACTGTTCTGTATGCACCATCTCGTTAGGCGTTTGGTAAAAGAGTGACCTAAAATAAGAGTATTAAACATCGTAACGAAGAATCGCTCAGTAATTTGTAATGAAACAAAATCACATCTACCAGCAGTTAGTTTTGAATTTCTTTGTTTACATGTATCAAAGTAGGTCAAGCACGCGTACTGCTAAAAATAGAACGAACAAAGGAATATGGTTTTGGATGCTACAAATACATGTATTTCATATTAAAAAATCACATTATGCCGATAAGCTCAATTGTGATTGCACAATGCTCAAATACGGAATAAATGAATAATAAAAACCGATACGCAATGCCGAAAAATTTCCTGAAAGTCTTGAAGAAAAACCACGCTGCTGCTGGCTTCTTTGTCCGTCCAAAAAGAGGCTGGTATAGGTTACACACGGATAATTTACAACTATAGCTTTCTTAAAGTTTTTAACTCAGCCTTTACCCAGTTGGCATTTTTATTGCACCCAATTATAATAACAACGTGCTGAATATAAATAACTTTATCGTACCTATAAAGTATTATTTTAATCAACGATTTTACGAATATTAAAGATCGTCTATTTGATCAAGATTGGAAATTTAAAAAATCGAAAATACAATGAACTCAGTAGGGAATATACTGACAGCAATACCGTATTGGCTAGAATATTTACGTTCATTTTCTTAAATTATAATTGTGCATTGAAATGGATTTAATTTTGCAATACAAATGCAAATATGATATAAACAAACCAAGCACATAAACCGCCCTTGTGGCAATGAGGCATTTTATGTTTAATGACGAAATACTTAATAATCAATATATTATTTCTCACGTCCCTTACTAGGGACTACTTTTTGAAAATGTTTATTTGATTTGAATTAGGGTTTGCCCAGAACGCGGCTCATATTTAAATTACGCCTTAGTTTTTTTGTTGATGCCGCTATATACAACTGTTGTCTTGTCAATGCTTCCATGTAAAGGCTGTTGGAAAACGATGACCAAAAAGCCATGCATGGATGACTTCAGTGCAAAATTAAATAAACTCGAACAAAAACAATGTTGTAATCGAGTGATGATCCAGATCCATTGTATTTTAAACATCTGCTTATGTTTAAATGATCAGATGCAACTGAAATGGAAGACACACAAACGAAGAAAAATGAAGCACTGCTAAGCGAAATAGCAGATTTGTGCAAACGGTAAAGTAACCTTTGAGTGTAGTCACGTGTAACGTAATATCGATGCGTAGAATTGAACTCAGAAAGTACATCATTGTAATTTAAAACATGCCATTTCTTAATGATGAGTGTTCTTTAATCCCTTTCGGAGATATATAATGAATGCGTAATTCTTGTTATAGACGAACACATCAAGTTAAATACAACAATTTTTGAAACAAGTTATTGCCGATATGGTTTGTGCTCCGTTATAATAGAGAAGACAGAGAAACATCTGAGGTGATTTTACTTCTTGGAAGCACTGGTGTAGGGAAAAGCTCAATGGTTAACACAATCATAAAGGCCTTGACCGGGAAATATTTCTACAAAGCTAAGGCTGGCCAAGGAAATGTAGGCTCAGTAACGCTTACGTTTGATTGGTATGTAAGAACGATTTTTAATCAGAAATTAAAAAAACTACATCCCGCTTGCAGTTTTTATTTGAAATTTCTCGAGTAGATTTCCTTTAACACGTACACAATACTAACTTTGTTAAAAGAAAACATATGCAGACATTTAAAATGAGAACACAATCAATTTTTAGTAAATAATTAGGCGGTTTGAAACCATTACAATTTACAAGTTTTTGTTTTAGGTTTGGCCACTGTGGTATTGCGAAGTGTGATTTACAGAGTATGCAGCAAGAGGTCATTGGAGATTGCTGGCAACAGTCACCTAACATTATTGACGCGTGTGGGATGGAAGTCCAAGATTCACCAGACATGCAAGAAATATTAGACTTGGTTGTGGGTGTGTGTGTTTATGTTTAAAACATCTTCAGATACTCAGATTCGACTCATGCAAATCCTTTCCATGCAAGAAAGTCAATTTAAATGAAAAATAAATTAAAACGTAATCGAGCGATACTATTTAAAAAAAAAAAAAGATATATACATCAATTGCCGCAAGGAATGGAAGGTAACGAAAGTCGTGTTTGTCGCAACTTGCAGTCAAATGCTTCCAATGGGTTTGGTAGATGTTCTTCTAAGAATCTTGAAAACGTTTGATCCCGAGACTGGGTTTATTCAATGTAAGCCCAATATTCGCTATATTGTATGTCCATGAAGAGCTTTGAATTTAAAACGTTTTATAAAACACGTCTATTTATTCTTCACTCTCAGTGTGTATTTATTGACAAGAATTTATTTTATATCTATATTCTATCGGGATGTCCGCTTAGTTAAAGTTTTACATTTCCAATAAATACATCGTTTTATTAGAAGTGGTCTGTAGCATTGCCTGAGTTTGAATCCTACTTGACAAAGTTAAGGAACAAAATCGTTATGCTTTGTATACTATTCATACTTTTAACTCAACACTTTTTCAAATAAAGATATCTCGTCAAAATATGGAACATGAACATATACATCACTTGTGAATGTCTGATCGATTTTTGTTTTAATTGATCCACGGGACGATGAAAGCAAATCAAACACGCAATAGCACTTTAATAGAAAGTCTCCAAATAGCGTTATTAAACATATTTGACTAAGTATAAGATCCTTAATATATTTTAACTTTTACAAAATACGTATAATTTCCTCGTTTTACTTTCTTTGCACGATTCAATTTGCACATGCATAGATGAAATCAAACACTTTACGCTTAAGTGACCCAGCATCATTGATAAAAATATGTAATTAAAGACGTGTAGTAATTTCAAACGACAAAGCATGTATTCTCAAATTGATGCCATGAACCGTTTTCGACTTATTATAAATATGTAACGTTTAAAGTGTGATTGAGTATTTATATTATCTTAACAATCCATGGAAGTATGCGTCGTTCTGCTGGTCTTAATATACTGTTTCTTTACATCAGGCGATGTCGACGTATTCATAGTCATCACCAAATGTGATTTGGTTCAGGGATTGAAGAGATTCTCGAAAGCAGTATCTAAAGAAAAGGGGACAGAAATTATAAAAGCGGCTCAGTTCAAGAAAACAGAAGAAGAGGTTGCAAATGTGTTTAATATCAAGGGGGTTCAAAAACACACCAGTATTCACTGGATGAGCTACGTCGGTGATAGTGAGGATGATCCTTATATTGCCAATATCGCCCTGGAGTTTATCAAGCAGATGATGCAACCAAAGCGACAGAAGAATCGAATTAAACTTGATACAATTCTATTGATAATGAGATTAAAACTAAAGCTGAAGAAGCTCAAGACGACGCATAAGATGTATGCATTGTGTGTTGTCATAGGTGCATTCGTGGCGTTTTATATTATCATGAGAGCTATTATAGTAATATCTAGGCCAGTGAAGGTTCCAGGTCAAGCCTCTTACGAACTTTGAAAATTACGTCCTTTAGAGATATGGTTGCTCTTGAATCAAGGTGCGTGAATGTATACAAACTATCCGAATAGTAAACATAAGATAACAGAGATATTTTATTACTTAATATGTACACTATACTTTCTAAACATATACTGCTCGCGGGACCTTGGCCCAGTAATTCAACGGTCAATCAGCAGAAAATAAACTGCTTAGATTTGATTGAAATTCATGGTGAAACTTGCAACTTGCTAGTAAAACATTTACTATATTTGAAAATATTTTTTACCAATTTATTTGACCGCAGAAACAGATTAAAACCGTTTCAATCAATTTGCATAAAAAGTACACGGTTGACCATTAACCTTTTAAGCGCATATTTAAGCTTAATGGCAGACTCCAGGATACACACATATATAACCACGTATTTCGTTTGTCCAACAGATTGCAGCCAATCGGTTAGACATTGCTTCCATCCCTTTCCACTTATTGTTGCTTCTGATAAACTATATTCCCGGTACAGCAGTGTATCAAACATCTTATGTAATATAAAAATATTAGGCACATGTTTCAGAGATTAATAATTGAAATAAAATGTTATCAATTTTAGTTATAAATAAGAAGTCCTTTTAAAAAACCTTTTTTACAGCTTAAGTCGCGAGGACAAATATTGTGTTGTTCACCTATAAGATGTTTTCTTATCCTGACGTATTTGAGTGTACTATATTTATCTGCAAACATTAATACGTAATTTTCCATAACATTCAAATTTAGCGATGTTTAGCCAATTGCTGCTAAACGGCGACCATCTCCAGTGTTAAATCAAAATCAAAATTCTAGATTATTTTACATATTATATCAGCTTCAGATATGTATACTGAAAGTTGTTTGTTATTTTAGTTTCACAACTGATAAATAATTTAAGTTTAAGTTAATATGCATTTCCAAAATGAACTATGTACATGCTTTTAACACTAATCGCGCAATCAGATCAAACACATTTGCATCTTTTTACTTATAAGCGTGATGACCAACATTAATATTAATAATATTATTAATAATGGCAATATTGCGGGTTATTGAACTTGGACGTTATATGATGCTTACAAATTGTATCATTAGGTTTCATGATGATATGATTAAAACTATTTGAGTAAGAGAGCGGTATGTGTTCCTTTATTGTGAATCTTTTTTAACGGACGAATACAAATGGACTTTACTACTCATAAGTTAGATCATTAGGTGAATGGTGCCAGACATGTATATTATAGATGTGTTTAGAAATTCACATGCTATTCTCCAGAACATTTGTATCTAAATTATTTGTTCTCAGGGTTACATTTGAATCTACCGATTAATATTGGCTCACTTTATAAGGGTTGTTAATCTAATGGATTTCTAACGTGAACACTATTACTCATAACAATTGTAACAGCAATGATATTTCTACAACACCAAACGTGCAATAAATTCACTACATGTAAAGTCAGAAGACACGATGTTTGACACGTGGTGCAGTAGAACATATTGCCTCAATATAACACGAGGTCACAACAATAAATCGTGTACCATAGCCATATTATGGCGTTGTATCCTCAGAGTATGTGTTCCATTTTAAATTAGACATTACACCATTGAAAAGTGTTTAGTATTGAAGTAGCAGCTTAACACCTGAATAAAAACGTGTATTCCAAGACCAACACATGGTTTCAGTTTCGGGAAAATGCACTTGTCGGATTAGCACTTCAAAACTGTTTGTAAAAAGTTTTAACAGCCATGTCATTGATTAAAAAACATTGATATTGTGTTACCTTTAAATGTATTTGAGTAACCTTCCACGGCGAGCAAAACTTACTTATAAGAACAGGGTTAAGGTCATTAACCTCAGCTGTCAACTATGAAAATATGATCTCTTAAACTCGGTCTAAACCTTGTTTGTTTGTTTTACATTTTGCTACCAACTTCATCATTGGTTTGTGTGTCCCTGTTGGAGCGATACATAACTTCGCTCGTTCAACATTTCTGACTAACTTTGTTTCAATACCAGAAATGGCATTGGATTATATGCCTGTTAAAATAATCCAAAAAAGTAATGCCGACTTTTCCTAAAAATAAATTTGTTTCCGCTAATGACACGGATCGTGTGCTGTTGGTACCGCTCCTAAGTTCGTTTTTGCTATACCAGATCATATTTATTTTGAGTTGTGGAAACAACCCATTGTTTTGGCCAGGTCAAACAGTTGACAAAGTGCAAACACTTTATCATTACCGTAACTATCACCTTAAAGGCGTCTTCATTATTCAAATCGTTGCTTTTACACTTTAATTCTACTGAAACATGTCTTGAAATAATCAGTTGCGGAAATAGTATGCGTTCATGCCTCGATAAATAAATATATATGTGTATACATTTCCATTAATTAAGAGATTTCTGAGACGTTAATTGAGTCATAGTTTTAGTCCGGAAGATGTATGGTCATCTTATTTTATATTTAAAATCTCCAAAAGGAGAAGCTGATATTGAAAGTATGCAAAATCTTAATCGAATTAACCACTTTTCTATTTGTCATAAATATAATATCTTCGTTTTTAAAATACAATTCTTCATTTATTGAAATTAACGGTTGTATTATTCTGTATACATTGTAAGCGCAATGATGCGTGTTTATAAAGGATATTTAATAATGTTATTTCTTACAACATCACCTATTAATGGAAATAAAATGCGTGTGCGCCAATAATGAAGTGTAAGTTTGTTACAAGCTCAACTGTCGCGATATTGCATCATTCTTACTGTTTCGCAATGTCAGTTGTTCGCCAACTAATCTAAATGTTCGCTTACAAATCACTTAATTTGCCGTTTCAATTACTTCTTTTTCCCCGATATGCATTAACCAAGTTAGTTCTGGCTTTATGCCAATCTTCCACTACTTACAAAGGCATAAAAAGGACATTTTCACGTTTAGGTTAATTGACAATTTTGAGTGAAAAGCCTACATGTATATTGATAACATCATAATAATTATGCACGCATTTATTTAACCCTAGAAAAGACGAAGAAAAACTACGTAAACCTGATCCATGAATATCCATCATAATATCCATGAAATGTTCTCACAGTTTTAACAATACCCCTTATGATCACGACGCGAAATATCGCTGCGACAAATTGTGCACTTTGTAAATCGTTGAAACGGTTATAAACCAATCTGTGCATCCAAACGCAATAATAATGTATAATAAGAGTAAAAGTATAGGACAATGAAGGAAAGTGAAGTTAAGATGCTTGATGGAATTGTTGTAATTGTTGTATCGGATATATGTGGTCTTGAAACAAAGAATGAAACCTATACATTCTTGTTGTAAATAGAGTTTTTCGAGAACGTTGTAGGCGCGACGTTATGGAATGTATAACTCTGCATACATTTTATTCCATTTAATGCATTTACATTTGCATTTGTTTCTCAGCATGCTTTAAGGCATTTAATACTCTTGCACATTTTATGTATTTAGGTGTTGGCATGCGATTACTACCTATTGTTGGTAACGGATGATTAGACAATATATTTAAATCTGCATAGTTAGTTAGTTTATTAAGAACAATATGAATTAGTATATAAGTATACATAATATAATAATAATAAATATAGTTTTTAGTCATCACATCTTTTTTCCCACGCTTTTTAAATAAACATTGGTAACTTTTATTCATGTCATTTTGAGAGGTAAATAATCCGTGTTTAACTCGTTTTGGTCTAACACACTGCAATGAACTTGTGTGCAATATTACAATAAAGTGTATGTTGAAGGGTAAAATGAATCTTCAAGAACAAATTTGACATTTTTCGAACGGTATTGTTGTTGGTTAATGCCGTCTACCCTTTTCTACTTTCTAAATTTGTATACATAGCTTACTAGTATGGAGAGGGTCAATCTGCATCAACAGCATCCTCATCGTTTCTTTGATCAGTGTAACCATCGATGCTGTTTCCGTGGCTATTATTATTCGGACCTCAGCGGTGCTGTTACCATCCTTGGATGCGGTTGCTTTCAAGTACTTGAAAGTGATCATTTCTTCCAGGTTTTTGCCGTTTATGGTGACGTCTGCACTTGTGTCGTTCGTGCTGTTTTACATGAACTTCGACTTCCTCGTGCTGGCCGCAATCCCGTATGCTCCTGTTCTTTCGTAGGGCTTGTTGGCGAGGTCTTTGAATTCACTGCTGGTACCACCCATGAGGGAGGTAAATGTCACCAGCGAATCTCAATTTGGAGATGGGCCTTCCACCGATGGAAATAGAGATATGGGGTCTTGGAGAGTCTCATGCATTATCTTCTCAATGAAAAGGTTGATTGTGACGGGGGGAGCAGACAACTGTGACGGACGCCCACTGATGTCCTGAAAAAGTCACCCATCTGTCTATTTAGAAGGAAGTAGTGCGCTGCTGGCGAATCCGTAGAGTTCTGGGTTGACTTGCACAAGCCCTTTGTCGATGTGGAACCCTCTCAGAACCTGCCATAGGCCATCATGCAGCACGCGGTCGAAAGCTTTCTTTAAGTCGATGAAATAATAAGTGGAATAGCTCACGTTGGTGTTGCAGGTGTTTCTAAATGATGACACGGCAGTTAAAGATCATTTGCCCTGTACTCCGCCCAGCTAAGCATCCAGATTGCTCTTCTGCCAGCAGTTCCTCAGCCTTATTTTCCAATCGGTGGAAGATAGCTGATGAGGCTAATGGTGCATTGTCCATTGTTAGGTAAGGGGTTGACCAGAGACTGGGTCTACTCCTTTGGCCACTTCTTCTCTACCCCCCCCCCCCACCGATCTTCTGGCATAGTGCCGTAATAGCTGCAGTCGTTGCATTTCCTCCATGTTTAATCAGTTCAGAAGGGACTGCGCAATGCATCCTCCAACTCTGCCTTTAGTATTCACGGACTTTCTTCGTCCACTTCTGGTATTGGACCATTCTGAAGTAAACTGGACTTACATTTCCTCCTCACTCCACTTCTCTTTGGCCTATTTCATATTCTTCCTCTTTTCTTTCTGGTATTCTGTCCAAGACTTTGACTTGTGTGCTTATCATGCCTCAGCTCTCTTCTCTTGTCGAAGTGGTTCATGATTTCGGATTTTCACCCATGGCTTGTTTGTCCTTCTCTCTTTCCCAAGAACTTCTTCGGCCGATGAACGGTATACGGTATATATCAATTGATGTATTAATCAACATTTTCATAAAACTGGGTATATTGATTGATATGTTATTTATCGAAAATGTTTAACATATTATGCTGCATTATTGAATGGGTACAAATATAGTCTCAATTTTAAAGACATTTCATAGAATGTCTATGAATATCTTGAAAAATGTGCCCCCACATGAAAGGAATAGCAAATCAAACATAGGCTTATCTATCGACACCATCTACACTTATTAAGAAACTTGTTATTTCTTCGCAATCTTCAAACTTTTCTAACAACACATTATTGCTTTTATCTGTTGTTTATTTCCCACTAATTTCCATCTGTTATTACACTGAAGAACGTTCGTGCGAGCCAGTTTTAGTTTGTGAAATAATACAATATCAACGGCGAATACCAAAAGGTGTAGTTTAAAAACATCTTTAGTTATTCCTGTAACCTGTATTATTCTTCAACAAATATTATTCGATGTCTTACAAAACAACATATCATTGAACGAAAATACCGTCATTAAATGATTTACGAATGCACACTTGTAAAAAGAGGAAAAACATAACTTTTGTGTGTTCTTTCCTACGTAAAATAAGCATGAAAAAAGCACATCCAAGTGTATACAATATCTGCCCATTATAAATACTGGCTAACAGGAGATTTTTCATTTAAATGTTTATTTAAAACACAATCCTTCATAAAATATTATATTGGTACACAATTCGTCTTTGTAAAACAATATGATGGAGACAATATTTACCAGTTGTATAGAATGCAACATTTTTTTTAAATAATTATATGGCTTATGAGCCAGGAAATACAAATCAATTTAATCAATTTAATAACAAATGATTTTTTTCTAAAAAAATAATGAAGACATACATTTTGTTCTTATAATGCGAACTAAGAGTCGCAAACATGTAATAGATTCAATTAATTTATTATAAGTCAAGAAAGAACAATTTTTAAACAACGCATTAACACTCCAAAATGATATAGAGATATTTGTTCATGTCAGTGTAAGATCGTTTGTTATTTCACGAGTGATCATAGATTTATATATTTTCACGAGTGGCGCAACCACAAATGAAAATACTATATTTATATGATCACGAGTGAAATAACAAACGATATTACACTGCCATGAACAACTTGTTTTTTCTTGTATGCTCCTTGTTCAAGAAAATAAGCTGTTTCCCTTTCGCTGAAAAATTACCCTTTCTCCCGTGGGGTGCCTCAATACATTTCAAAACACAATATGACGTCATTAGTGTGACGAAATGACGTCATTATACCAGTCAAATTCTCCAGTTTAACTCTTTTACAATGTAAATAAACGGTGAAAAAGCATTCAATAAAAAGAAAATGTGTTGGATTCGGTGGAATGTCGATTTTAATTCACTCGTGATCATAGAATATATATATATATATATATATATATATATATATAATTATTTATGATAATCTAAAAATAGAAAAAGGAGTTCCGGAATTTTTTTATTTTTGCAGGTTAAAATCTGCGAAGAAGTGCATAATAAATAGCGTAATAAATGAATAGAGTTATTGTTGCATTTCAGACTCATATCACGTTGGTATTTGTTATTCGTAATTTTAATCATGTATTTTTCATTTACTTACTGTTAAGAAGACACTAACATATTACATAAGTGTCATGTTCTCTAAAACCCGTGTATTTAACCATGAAAAATATTCTAACAGCTGTTATACAACACTTTCAGCATAAAAGCATTTATATAAGCACATTTAGTGCAGATATCTTAACAACAGTTGTATAATCAAGAAGAATATATCCATAATCTCGTCTTGTTTCTTTTAGGCATAGTACTGTTTAGCTTCGCTTATTGAAGTTTATATATGCACTGATAAAAAACATGTTTAAATTGAGCCGCATACCGATCAAGCGATGCCAATGTGCTGTGCTCTTAATGTTTAATATTTGTGAGGTGCAATGGCATTCAAAATACAATACATGGTGTAATATTTTTTATTTTACCCGTATCATATTCTTAATATATAACAATGTATCAAATATTCATAGGCATAACAAACTTACATTTTCACAATATATGTTGATGACAGTGTCACAATACAAAGATCGTCAAAAAAATTGGCATATATCGGAAAAATCCGAGTAATTTATTGATATAAAATTAATTAAAGCGGTCAATGAAAAAATATATAATCGGATGCATATACTGATTGTTTTATTGTATTTGCAGTATAAGCACAACACTAGTTCAATGACTAACTATTCATATATTGAAATACAATCACATTTGTTAATGTTAACATATAGTGGTTACGTTGTGGTACCAACACTCTTATTGATACAATCAATCAAAAAAGCGACAAAACAATATACAAAAATAACGAAAAATTCTATATTCAAGCATGTGTTGTACATACATCAGCAAAAACCCTCAACACACATTTAATAAAAAAATATGAACAGTTACCATTTCATTTAGTAACACATAACAGCTTTCTCATAACTTTTGATTGAAATTGAAATATTATATTGGATTTATATGCAAGCTTGTCGTTTCTAATTAAATAGATTAGAGATGCAATTATTTGGCATGCATTCAAATATTGCTCAGACATCTGCCTGTGATGTCACGCATTACATTACATCATGTAAAATATTGGCACGACATATGACATTCATCACAATTGTTAATTTGTTGATGATTGCTCATATTATTTTCGAAATTTATACTTAACCGCCAATAATACGCATCAGACTCTTCTGTCATACCCTCTAATAGTATACAGGGTTCAGAATCAACTGGGTTTCTCGTGTTTTATGCACGGGCTGGACAGAATGTAAACACACCGTTATGAACTTTATTTTTGCAAATATCTCAAGTTATTGATATACATTTGGAAAGATCTTTAGTGCATAAAAGACAATCGTTCTCGCAGTTTGTGCCGATATCTTAAGGTATAACAAATAAATCCTTGAATACGTCTTAAATCATTGACAAAATTTCACGGCGCGTGAAGCGAAACCGTGTACAATGAATGCAGTAGACACGGAATTGTTTAACAAGAACACAGTCTTATTCAATAAAGTAAGTGCTATGTATTTCACATTGACATAAGCAGCATACAATCTTTCTTTGTTGCACTAGTTGAAATTCTAAAGAAAAATAATTTTAAAAAGTTATTTGAAATAAAGCATCACTTACCGTCGTGTATACATGCATTAAAGTTAAAAGGGAAACACAACAAAGTCACGTGATCCTGCGCCATGTTATAGTCAAGCAGCAGCAAACGGTGAGCAGGATTGAGTGACAAAAGGGCCAGGGCAATTATCTATTTAAAAATGAAACTTTATCATGAGAGTTATAAAATTCCGTGTTTCTAAACAAGATATGTCGAGTTTGAACATAACAGAGATTTGTTTGATACAACTTGAACAAACAAAATTTAACGTAACTTATTAAATAAAATAATGCCATTAAAGCACGTGCATAATGATGAGAAAGATAACTTTAAACAATATTTCAGTTGCTGTAACAAGGTCAGTGTAAATCATATGTATGCATTTAAATAATGAATTGCACGATATACTTGAATGTTTGAACCAAATACACTTTATTACATATTTGTGCAGTTTCTTGTATTTGTCAATGGTTTGTAATAATAAACAATGTCCTCTATCCACGATCAAAATCGTGTTGATAATTTCAATTGTCACGACATAGCATAACTTAACGATTGAGTTTTTTATTTTTGCATTCTTTGGTATAATATATACACATTTACTACATTATTGCTTTCCATAGCTTATTTTCCAACTACATACAAATTATACTATACTATTGCGTGCCTGCCTCCTATCTATGTGCTTTTTTTATCCTGTTCAGTCTAATGTAAATATCTCTATATTTACATAAAGCAGTGCTTTATACTGGTCAATACATCTATTTCGAACATGCAGTTCCACATTTGACATATCATGCGAAACCATTTCAAATCGTAATTGAGAAGAATACCAATCAATTAAATTGGGTGCTTGTGATAGGATTTCAAAATCCCACACTTCACACTTTACTGGATGATCAAATAAAGAAAGCTTGATTAACAATTTGCATAGCCATTCAAATGAGCATTCGCCTTCCTGCAAACTAACGCAGTTCAATGTCGATAGAGGCTTCAGATCACATTGGTCGACATATGTACCCCATAAATAAAGATCTTCTAATTTGTTGAGTGTAGGCAAAATTTGCGATGCTTGTGAAAAACAGTCAGCCGTCATCAGATACAGGATCCTTATACTTAAGTCACGAAGTGTTTCAAACAGTTCTATATTGACAGTTTTTACAATTATCTCAATATCAGACATATCACAAGACAAAACTTCAGACCGCCAACGAAATAATTGTGCTTCTTTAGCTGCACCATAGGGTTTATAATTTGTCTGCAATACAACATTGACCAGCTCACACGCTACATTACGATGCAACGAGGACAGTGTAATCAACAAACTGCACAGCCACTCAGATGAACATTCAATCTTCTGCAGGCCAACACATTGTAACGAGGCAGGTAGCTTGAAATCACAACTGCTCAAATAGATCCCGCACAAACTAAGCGATTTTAAATTGATCAGTGTGGGTAAGATGTCTGACGCTAATGCCAAATCACTGCCTGTTTCGAGCATTAAATTCCCAAGAGTTGTATCACGCAGTACATTATACAGCTCAATACTGCCAATGGTCACGCCTAGCGTTATTTTCGACATGTCAATGTTCAACAATTCTGCTCGCGAAATGGCTGCTTCGCATTCAATTAATGTAACTTTTTCTAAACCAAAGCAGATTTTGTGTTTCAGAGCTGATAATTCAACAAACAACCGTACAATAACTGTAAGAGAGCATTCACACTGAAATAAACAGAAACATTGTACTGTTACAGAAAAATGTATTCCTTCCTTTAAAGAAGATTCTTTTAATTTCAAAAAGGTAAGTTGAGGCATGGATGCTACCACGTTCGAAACCAATGACGCATCGATGTCGCCGATAAATGCCAGTTCCTTTATGTTGGAACCATGCAGTGCATTACACAATACAGGAGCAGCTGGTATCTCAACACGTTCGAGACAATGCTTAGACGTTCGAATGATTGACAGAAGCTCAATCGTTTGCAATGATGTTTTTTCTGTTATAAGTGTTCGTACATTCGATTTGTTCATCATTAAGATTGTCTTCAATACACTGGAATCGCTCTCGTTAAGATACTTATTGAATATGAAGTCATGCACTGGTATAAAAACGTCTTTTTGCTTGCTAGCTTTTAGCTCCATATACCAAGAAGTCACCATGCGCATGTCGGGAAAAGACGTTCCAAACCCTGTCCGCGATGGCTGTAACATAATAATTTCTCAAAAACTCTCTATTGACTAGTTTGTTTTTGTAAAACTTAACTGATATATTTTAGTTGAATGATAAGTATAGAGGAGGATATAAACGCGTAATGTAAATAATCAGATTTTAGCATCAGCTTATTTTAACTTTATGTATATAGCCCAATTAACATTCATGTCAATTAGACGTCATAACAAGTCATAAAGTACACACAAATCCAAAAGTTATGTTTATTTGATTGATTAAGTCTCGCGCTCAGTACTATTTTCAAAAAACAACAACAATTTAATGGCGTATATTTATATAGTGTATATGTTATAAAGAAAACACTCGTCACGTCTACATGTTACAACTGATAGGACTTACGGTCTGCCATTTACGAGTGCCTTCCGAACAATGTTCTGTTGCTGAAAAAAACACAGATAATTAAATCATAAACATATTATCCAATTATCTTGCAGGTACAGGCTGCATTTAGACTCATCAAAATAAAAACAAATATATTTACATTCCGGTATCGTGTTTATTACAAGCACAATTTATTTTCATGTCCCATTTTTAAGAGGCGGGTCTCAACATTGCATTTTGTCCGTGCATCCATCTATAGTTTCGTTACTACATTCATATTGACCTCATTTGACGGTCACACATTTCCCCATTACAATGACCTTAATGCGTAAAAATAACATTTTGCTTTGACCAGTCTTGGCAGAATGATGGCACTGTTCGTTGTTCTTACTTTAGATGAAATATTGTATCAACAGTTTGTGTTTTAACTTTTTTAACTGCTTGGTTGATTTTGCTCAAACCATCATAGCTAAATGACCTTAATGGAGCAAATGATTGAAAAAATAAAGAATAAGCCAAACACGGAATAATTCCGGATGTTTTTCTGTTTGGTCCTAATCCTCTTAAACCATTCTGTGGATTTAGCTCAAACTTTCACTGCTGACACATCATTACACGTAGTTGTGCTTGGCAATAACGAATAAGATTCGCCTTCCACCTATTTATGGCTTAATTTCGAAAAACACTACCACTCAGATTAAGACATTTAAATTGACATTGGGAAACCCTAATTTAATCAATAAATCAATAAATAACTGTAAGCATACATGAACCATAAATGAACCAAATAACGAATAAACCAACGAATCGCTAAATTAATTAATCAACTATACAAAAGAAACATCAACATCAACAAAAATAGCGATATAATAATAGTGAATATAATAACAATGACGATGATAATAATCATAAATATTAGTATTTTAATTGTTATCATCATTAATATTTCTTAACTCCATCATAAATGTTCTAAAGCAAGTTTTCGTTACCTTGTTTTTGTTTTGGAATAATGTTCTGGTACTTCCTTTTTAAACTGTCAGACCCGCCGGATGATTCTGAACCAAATATTAAATCATTATGTAACATACTTCTTCTAAAAATATAGAATATATTGCATTGAATCTGTAATTCTCTCCGTTGATGATGATGATGATTATGATGATGATGATGATGATGATTCCATAGTATTACAACATTTTCAAAATATGTTATTATTTGAAAGTTACACTAAACATTAATCTGTTAAATAATTGCTCATTATTATGCCATAATGTATCAGATGCTATATGAATTAAGTTTGGCTTAAATGGTCAAATAATAATAATGAAGAAAAATCCTTGTTCCCACCATTAAACGACGAACAAACAACGTACTTCGGATTGTATTTGTGTTATATGTATAATGTTAAACGATTAAATTTGATTAATATCTCTTCATGAGACTGTCAAAATGAGGTTATTAATAAAAAAATTACTTCAAATTCGTTTTCTAAAAAGGTTTTGCCACTGTTTACAGACACACATTGTATGTCATGACTTGAGAGAGTAAATATTAAAGATAATTTAAGTTTTGATCTTTGTCAAATTCAGTGAATGAGTAATGAAATGTTTTCATATGTAAATAAAAAAGATAAAGCTACTTCATCTTTGAATTACTATCAATATTACATACATTACAGTTATATTCAAAATGTGATATTCAAAACATTACTAAGTCATTCTTAGCAATAAGCCGAAACTTACTCGTTTTCTTGAATTTCAATTAGCACAACAATGTATGAAAACATCTGCACAGAGTAGTGTGAGTCGTCCGAAAAGGGAATAGTAAAAACCTGTTTCGCTTTACTCCTAAATCATTACAGAATATGTTACCCATGTTAATATTTTTTCCGTGTATTACGATGTATAAATGAAATAGATCTCTTTTGAACTTCAACAAATAATTCAAGACATGGAATTCGAATCGAGAAAACTTGACAGCAACGACCAATTTGCTAATTTTAACATAAAAAACACATGCTTTGACGAATTCACATTCTGAAATTATGTCATCAGATAGATAGAGAGAGAGAGAGAGAGAGAGAGAGAGAGAGAGGGGGGGCGGAGGGATGGAAGGAGGGAGGAATAAAGGGTAGAAGGCAGGGAGAGGGGCAGAGAGAGGGAGAGGGAATGAGAGAGACAGAGAGAGAGAGAGAGAGAGAGAGAAAGAGAGAGGGAGAAGTAAGGAGTGGAGTGTAGAGGGAGGGAGAGAGACACAGAGAGAGGAGAGGACAGGAAATGACAGGAAAGAACAGGGAAGGGGAGAGGAAGTGAAGGCAGAGACAGTGAGAGAGAGAGAGAGACAGAGGGAGAAAGAAAGAAAGCGAGCGTTAGGGAGGGAGAGAGAGAGAGAGAGAAAGAGAGAAAGGGGCCGAGGGATGGAGGGAGGGAGGAATAGAGGGCGGAAGGAAGGGAGGCAGGGAGGGGGCAGTGAGAGGGAGAGCGATTGAGAGAGACAGAGAGAGAGAGAAAGAGAGAGAGAGACGTAAGCAGTGGAGTGGAGTGTTAAGGGAGGGAGAGAGACACAGAGAGAGGAGAGGGCAGGAAATGCCAGGAGGGAACAGGGAAGGGAAAAGGAAGTGAAGGGAGGGGAGGGGATGACAGGGGAGGGCAGGAGGGGGCAGTTGGGGGAGGGTGGGAATAGGAGAATAGGGGGGGGCATGGGAAGAGGAAAGGGAGGGGAGATTATTATATGCTTAATCAAATCGAAATACTCACCAACCACGAACAAGTCCTTTGATATCAAGAAAACTGAAGTACCACCTGAAAACGAGAGTGTGAAAATTGATTAGTTGTGTCCAATTCATAATGCTAATCATACTTTAATTCATTGTAAAGTATTTAGATATAAGTCATTAAATTATAAGAACAGGTTTTTGTTTGAAAACAATATATGCTTTAAATGTTGTGTTTCAAAGAATCATAAGTCTACAGATTGTGATGTAAACACATAGTATGTAGAGTGTGGTAGCATCAGTCACTTTACGTTTATGCACAACAGTACACGTTTTGGAGGTGAGGCGCAGCGTAGCGGGTAGGGAAAGCAGTCAACTCCTGTGAATTCCAGATGTGGTCATTGGATTGCCCCCTTCCATTCAGAAAAGATGCGTTAGCCTTGCATAGGGCAATGAGTCTGCATGTGAATTTGTTCAAACACCGAAAAAAAGACTAATGTTTGTAGAGTTTATGGCCAACATCTTTGATAAAGGGCATGCAGCGGTATCCCCTCATTTAGCAAACTAATGGAGAAGAGTGTTTTTTATTTGCCTATTATCAGTTTGACCCATCCACAAAAGCCTAATCAAGTTCGTGCAGTATTTAATTCATCGGCTCAGTTCAAGGGCATGACATTGAACTCAGTTTTGTTACAAGCTCCAGACCTGACTTATAGTTTGGTAGGCATGTTGCTAAGATGTTGCTAAGATTTCGCCGAGATCATGTTCATATTATGGCTGATGTAGAGCAGTTGTTCTATAGTATTTTGGTCACAGAGAAGCACAGACACTTTTTATAGTTTCTATGATACACTACAATGACCCAGATCTTGATCTGATAGAGTATTGTAGGTGTTTTCATGTCTTTGGAAATAGTCCTAGCCCAGCGGTAGCTACTTAAGCTTAAGGAAGTTCGTAGAAAAATCGGATCGCGATGTTCGTGATTTTGTTAACAACAATTTCTATGTTGATGATGGTTTAACGTCACAGCCGTCTGTGGAAATTGTTGTAAGTTTGGTTAAAAGAACTCAAAATGTATTAGCTGAAAGTAACATACGTTTTCATAAGTTGGCATCTAACAATGTTCAGGTGTTAAAGCAGTTTCCAGAAACGGACCTGGCAAAAGGTATCAATTCTGCTGACTTTGGTAAAGAAATTGATCATGTTCAACGTAGTTTAGGAGTTAGTTGGGACCTATGTTCAGATAAATTAATCTTCAGAGTTCAGGTCTCAAATCATCCTTTTACCAGACGTTGGGTCCTTGCTTCAGTAAATAGTGTATTTGATACACTAGGCTTTTTGTTTGGCTTGGAAAAGTCATTCTGAGACAATTGGTGATTTCTGGTTAATCTTGGGACCCCATTGACCCTGACATTGAGTTAAGATTTACACTTGCAGGAACTCGTTGAATGACCTTATTGTGATTACAATATCCAGACCCTATTTTAAGGTTTCCATGAACTGTTTGAAACTCTTAGAGTTACATGTTGTTTTTTTCATGAGCATATTTATTAGGAATACATGAAGTTGTTAGCTTTGTATTAGTGCGGTCGAAACTGGCCCCTGCGAGCGGATACACCATTCCTAGATTGAAATTTTGAGCTGTTGTTTTGGCAGTAGAGTAAGCTGATACAGTAATTGATACGTTATATGTCTCTGTTTCCAAAACCACATTTAACACTGATAGTAAAATTGTTTTTTGATAAATTAATAATCATTCCAGACGTTTTTACACGTATGTTAGTAATAGAGTAAACAGTATTAGAAATTCATGTATTCTCACGCAATGGTGATTTGTTCAATTGTGCATCAATCCTTCTGACATTCGAAGTCGAGGTGCTAACCCTCATCAGTTGAGAGGTATTATATGGCTTGAGGGACCCACATTTTAACAGGAAATTGTGATTGATGTATCAGAGTTCTTTCCTCTTTCCATAATTAGGTTCGATCTCAAGCAGAGTGTTACATTTAAGTGTTCGTGAAATTTCATAGTTAGGAACGAAACGTTTTGGTCAGTTCTCTTCTTGGAGGAGTTCAGTTGCTGCCATAAAATTAATGTTCTCAGACATGTGTTGATTTCCTATCGAAAACCAGTTATTCTGCAAGGGATTTCATATTTGTGTGTTCATCAAGTCAGTTCCATTTTGGGAGGAGACTGAAAGCTTCATATTGAGACAAGTTCAATTGGAAGTTTATGGTAGGGAACTGCAATGTCGTCAGAACAATTAACCTCTAGGCAAAGGCAGTTACTTTTTGTCCTTGAACCCTTTGTTAAGTGATGGGTTGTTGGTGGTCGTTTGGGCAAACGTGACCTCTCTGGGAGAAACATCCTATTATACATCCTAGTAATCATTATGTTTCAAAGCTGATAGCTCTTCATTGTCACCAAAGTGTACAACACCAGGGTAGACATTTTACAGAGTGTGCAATACGAGCAAATAGTTATTGGTTGATTGATTGTAAACGTGCTGTTTCAAGCATGATTTTCAACTGTACAACATGCAAGAAGCTAAGGGGACAGTTTGAATGTCAAAAATGTCTGATTTGCCTGAAAAAAGGGTCACCCAAGTAGCTTCATTCTTATATGTAGGGGTAGATGTATTTTGCCCGTCGCAGGTGGTTGCTTGACAAACCTGAGGTGGACAAGCATTATCAAAACGATGGGTAGTTCTTTTTGGGTGTTTAACGAGCAGGTCCGTACACAATGGTTTAAGTGATTGAAGAGATATGTGCATCTGCTTACAACAATGCTCTCAGACGATGTATTGCCATTACGGGAAAAGTAATGGTGTTTCGTTCGGATTGTGGACCAAATTTCGTTGGTACTGCAGATGATGCTAAGAGGATGACAAAACGAACAGTTTTCTATATCATATTATGTTGTGTCGTCTGGTTGTTTAACCCACCATTTAGTTCACATTTTGGTGGTTCGTGAGAAAAATTGGTTAGTGTCGTATATTGAATTCTTGATTCTATGCTTACATTTTTTAGACATCCAACACATGATGTTTTGGTTACAGTTATGTCAGAGGTTATGGCTATCATATATGATCGTCCTACCTTGCCTGTTTCAAGCTATGTCGATAATCGAAGTGTTCTTTCTCCAGCTGCACTTCTTAATCAGAAACTCCAATAAGATGAATAGTTTGTGGGTAATATAGGTATCGGGGATTTGTATGGAGATCAATGGAAGAGTCCAACTTTTTGCTAATCAATTCTGGAGTCGCTGGAGTCGTGATTGTTTGCACACTTTACAGAAGCGAACTAAGTGGAACACTGAAGAAAATCCTGTTAATGTTGGGAACATTGTTCTTCTGAAGGACCAGGTATTGGTTCGAAATATATGGCCATTAGCTCGCATAACTAAGGTTGTTCCAAGCGCTGATAATCGGATTCCTACAGTTGGTGTTGTTGTGTCAAAAAATGGAAAGAAATCCTTTTATACAAGACCTATTGTCAATATGGGGAAACCTTTTTCAACTTCTGTACTAAGTAACAGTAACTAATCATTGTCAGGCAGACCAGAATAACCTGTGTTGTTAATTGACATGACAATAGTTTAGAAAACTTATACACATAATTTTTTTATGCAATGCATAAGACTCTTGTGTAGGGAAATAAATTTCAGCAAAGTGTACATATTGTTAATTACAATATTGAATTGAATTGTATAATGACGACATATGCATAATGTGTGTGGGTCATTTTGTTTTCTATTGTATTAAGGTATGTTTGTCTAATTAGATATTCAGCATTAACTTTTCTTTGTGATATTAAATGATTCATAATTGTTTGGCGATATTTTTATATCAGGCGGAGAGTGTGCTGCCCCCAGTCTCATAGGCGACTTTGAAAGTCGGTTATTTTCTCTTGGGCTTAGTTTTATTAGGGTTAAATAGAAACGTCAGTTTCCGGCAATCTTCGGCATGTTATGTTAATACTTTTTTTCGTTATCTCTCATGCTAAAGCCCCTTGCGTGAGTATGTAACATATTTTAACATTTTTGTATTTACTTTGTTTTAGATTAAAATCTTATTTCGTAAAGAATGTTGAAATTAATGTTTTATTTTGCATTGATATTCTGGTCTTTCGTGGAAAGAGTATGTTTATTTGCTTATAAGGTATTCTGTGCATACTGGATAATCATTGTTTTATTATTCAGATTAAGTATTTCTTTCCTTTGTTTTTTTTTCAGCTATTTACCACATACACGACTGTCTCAACATTTGTTAAAATAAAAGTTGGGAAGACTGCATACGACGTAATGTGTACACGCCAGTGAAGTACAGGGATTTCTGGTCAGAAATGCAGTAATTAGTTTAACGAGTGTATTTGCTCAGTTTCAAGTTAAAGAAAAACACACTAAAACATAAATATTCTAAATGATGCTTGAACAGTTATCTTCGACATAAACGAAACTATGCAACACAAGCAGTACTTTTAAAATAGCATAAGGTCCGTAATTTACGGAAATGAACAACTTACATTCGTCTGGCTAAGTGCCAAAGCACAAGACACTTCACACAATAGGACGCACATTACAATGATCAAAACTTGGGTAAATAAAAGGGAACGGCCAACGGAAACCATTGAGGTAATGACGATTAAAAAAAGAGCCAAACACACAGAACGTGTGGTGGAACTACTGAAAAGGGTTCGTGCTTTGGCAAAATATATTTACCTACCTTCCGTTTAAAATTGGATAGGTTCCACTTTCGTAAATTGCTTCAATGTTTTCTCATGTGGCGATCGCACTGAAATTTCAATTGTATCGATAACTTCCTTTTTTTCGACATCATCTTGCAAGGAGGCCTTAAGCTGATCGACTCAATTTGAATGCAAAACACATGGCCATACATATTTAAGTATGATTTAAAGAGAACATATTATTGTATTGAAACATTGGTAGAACATATTTTTTGAAAATATAGAGAACAATTATACGTGTGCTGCTTTTATTGCTTTTTATATATTTGGACATTAATTTTCTTAAGCAAGAGTTCCAATATTGTTTATCATCAATCCATATTATAGTTTTGTTATTGGATGCAATAAGAAGGGGCACAACCATTTATTCAATTAAATGAATTTGCTGAAAACACCATTATTGATATTGGAGTTGGATTTAGATTATGAATATTTTATAAGGTAATAGCATCCAAATTAAAAAAAATCTAATGTATATGATTTAACGCGCTAATAGGAGCGTTTTGCACATATATAAGAGATGCATGTCTTAAATCTTAGTTCGTAAAAAAATATTAACGTTTAGTTAATTTGGCATCCAATATTCATCAAAAAGCATAGGATTTCACAATAGTTGACAACATTGTTGATGTCACAGCGATTATTCACTAAATATCCATAAATGAAGACGACGTCATTGTTTTTTTTCGTTGAAGAAACATTGACGCATGTGTATGTTTTTTTGCCGCAAATGGCAGTGTTTCAATAAAAATTGTTGTATCATTATTAATACGAATTATAAGTAAAATTGCGGAAGAGGCGCAATAAATAATTACCTATAAATAGTTAGTGCGCTATACAAACGGTTTGTCGTTCCGATGCGTGCAGTCATACCGGTCGGGCTATCGCCGAAATATTACCGAAATATTCGATGCGTAGCCGGTAATTATTTCTCAGCCATACAAGTAAAAATAAAGCTTTGGTACGGAATCCAGATTGTGCTTTCTATAATCTCGCACTTCTTTCATCAAGGGCGACACTAGACACACGAAGCGATACTTGATCTTTTTCTTGACAGTCGCGGCGATACTCGATCTTTTTCTTGACAGTCGCGGCGATACTTGATCTTTTTCTTGACAGTCGCAGCGACGCACGATATATTTAACACGATATGTCGCCCTTGTGTAGGTAGCAAAAAAGGTGATATATCGTGTTAAATATATCGTGCGTCGCCGCGACTGCAAGAACATGATCAAGTATCGCCGCGACTGTCAAGAAAAAGATAAAGGGCGACACTAGACACACGAAGCGATACTTGATCTTTTTCTTGACAGTCGCGGCGATACTTGATATTTTATTTTTTAAATGGCGATATATCGTAATGATGAAAGAAGTGCGAGATTATAGATGGCTCTATCCGAATTCCGTACTTTGGTCACCTTCTTGGAAAGGTCAATGCAAAACAGTGGGGGTTTCAAATAGTTTAAAGGCTGGGGTTGAAACTAATCAGTTATATGAAGTTACATCTATCTTGATAAGTTTCACATGAACATACACTAGACATACAGATTCAAAACAACTTAATTAAGTTTGTTTATATATTTTATAGCAATTGATGAAAATTATCAATACGAGCACCTTGTTTGAGTGTCAGTTTGTTGATGTCTGAAACACAGTTAACTAACATACTTACCTTCATATTCTACTTTAGTTCGGTCCGCTGTTATAAATGTATTTGGAGGCATCTCTAACGGTGATCTTAGTGTAGTTGTTGTTGTGTTGACGTTAGTGATGATCTTAGAGTCTCGAGGTCGATCTTTCAGCAATGCTGTAAGCTGATCAGCTTAATATAAAGACAAAATAATGTTCAGAATGTATCGCGTGTTATGTGTAAACTGGTAATATAAATGCACGCGTACACATTTTGATAGTTTTCAAACCAAAGTGCGACAATAAAGATATCGATAGATTAGGTAGTTTGAATTAAAAGGCAGTGGTCTGTCAATTACTTTGACACTAACTCTTTTACTATTAATTTAAATTTATTTAATTTATGTTAATACAGAAGTAGCCAATTTAATACTCACTTATCGTTTGAACACATACTTTAAAATCTTCTTCATCTAGCTCGACACTAAGCTCAAGATTTTCGTACCCGAGATATGTCCTCAAATAGATTTGAACCGGCAGGAAAGCTTTATAAATTTCCCCGTTTACATATTTTTCGATAAATCCTAGCCAGCTGTCTAAACACGAAAATCCGATGTAAAGCGCCATGCATTCGTTCTTTACCATATTAAGCTGGGTGCCACCTAAATAATAATGTATATACATTTAATTACTAATTCATATAACAGCATTACGTGTATTTCAAAGTGAAGTTCTGCATTTTGCTTTCAAAATAAAATATATGATTTTGATTGAAAGTCTTTCTGTCTACATTATAAACAATTGAAAAACAAAACAATTTCACAGCAGCATTGTACAACAAGCACCTTGACTGTTTAAACCAATCTGCTCACTCTTAAAGATATATCTTACCGAAAACTAATGAATGTGCACGATTTTAAAAAGATGCGGTCAGACTATTAGCACATTTAACGCATTACTTAAAGCTTTCACATTTTAAAATTATCACTGATTTGTAACTAAGTTGTGATGTGAGTAATACAATATCATTTTGGTTTCGTTTTTTATCACCTGAATTCATCAAACTTAAGAATATAAATAAATTCTTCATTATAATATGTCGTCAAAAGTAGTATTATTTAATCTGAGAATTGATCATTTATCATAACACCAACAATATCGCTCTTAAATAAAGAGACTCACAATGACTAAAATATAAAACTGTTAACTTTCAATGAAACCTTTAAAAGGTTAATTATAATGTAACTTGCACCTAATTGTAACCAGTTACTGGTTGCTCAGTTAATTATATTCCATGATATTTTATGAATGCCTGTTAAACAATCTTCAATTTTCAAAATCGAGTCGGTTCAAGGTTCCGTTGGATAAACATGATTGTGTAACTCATAGAAGAAACTTGATAATATTCGCATATTCTATTTGCAAGTTCATCACGATAAATCCACACGTGTAGACCAGAAGTTTCAACACGTAATGTATGAATATTTTCATTGCTAGTCTGTTGCACATGATTTCAAACAAGAGAATGTAAAATTCACGAGTGATCAAAGAAAATGATATTTTGCCACGAGTGACAACATATTTTTTATGATAACGAGTGAATTAAAAATGATATTCCACTGAATCTAACACATTTTCTTTTTATTTTTTGCTTACAAATAAATATTTATGTATTTTTGCGATTCTGGACAATATACTTTACCGTTGGGTGCCTCGAAATGTTATTACATATATGTTCGAGTGAAGCTAATCTGTATGTTTTTATTAACTTTATATGCAGAGAAGTCGCCTTTGGTAAAGTTGGGGGTCACAATGGGGAAACCGAACAAATCCAAAATTAGTTACGGTAAAGCAATCAAAGTTATCGATAATGTTCACTGTTATTGTTTGCTATTTGAAACAGTGGATTCGCAATTCACTGGTATTTCTCTATCGGAAAGCATAAAATAAATAAACGTACTTAATAACAATCATTAGTATAATATATATATATATATATATATATATATATATATATATATATATATATATATATATATATATATATCTCGAGCATCGACCGTGGGACTACTTGGATTAATTATGCCACGTGCAACATGTACACAGTCGAAAAGGAGGTGCTTACTAAATTCATGCAAGAATAAATCCAAAATTAAATTGTCTCTTTGCCAAACCATTGAAAACATATGCACATGCAGACTGATATTGTCATTACATGTATAAGGATTGAAGCGCTCGTTTCTTCGCGTCATCGATGTAAGTAGGTTAGTTTTGGTATTTAATTCGGCTTAATGCAAATTAGTTCCTCACACAAAATGCACTTTTTCAACTAGAGACAACTAAACATCTTACATTTAAAAGACCGGAAAGCGCGTTCAAGATTACACTTTAGTAGCTGCAGTGATGCATCAAGCAGGTACTATAATGGTGAGCATTAAAATACGATTCAATTTCAGATTGAACAAAAGTTGAGCTTCAATTCTTCGCATAGATGCTAATTATTTTAATTATAAATCTCTAATTCTAAATATCAAAATTAATAGATGTTTTATAAAACAACATAACAGCTTATAAGTTTCAGTCTGTTCTTCAGTATTTATTCAGAAAAAGTAAGACAAATGAACTAAAGTCAAGGAAATGTCCTTAAACAACAAAAACAAGTAACACAAACA